>NC_141034.1:49475000-49775000 GCF_052040795.2 Danio rerio
TTTGTTCTTATTAGTTGTATTGACTGTAAATTTATCTTTCAATTAGGGATGCACTGAAATTAAAACTCTTGCAAAGACGCTTGACCAAAAACAAAAATGCTTTGTAATAATATTTTATTAAATATTATCAAGATTAAAAATAAGTAATTTTATTCTGAGGTGAAAAGAATCAACATTTTATTGACAGTGAACCGAGCCAAGAGACCAAAAACAAAAATATTTTGTTATTATATTATTTATAAATAATAAATAAAGTAATTTTGTAAGAATTTGACTCGGTTATTATTATTATGATTGAGGGAAAAAATTGACAAAGATTTTAATGACCGAAAATTGAGACTGAAAGCAAAAAAATGCTTTGCAATAATAATTTATTATTTTATTAAATAATATCAAGTAATTTTGTAAGAATTTAACTCAATAATTATGATTTGAAAAAAAGACATTTTATTGAAAGTACAATTTTATTGGCCGTGAACCAAGTCAAGAGACCGAAAACAAAAATGCTTTGTAATAATAATTTAGTATTTAATAAATATTATCAAGATTATAATAAGTTATTTTTATTCTGAATTAAAAAAAACACATTTTATCGACTAAAATTTTATTAACAGAGAACCGAGTAAGGAGACTGAAAACAAAAATGCTTAGTAATTATATTGTTTATTAAAATAATAAATTAAGCAATTTTGTAAGAATTTAACTTAATAATAATTAAGTAGTTTGTATAATAAATAGTTTGGAAAAAAACTGACAGTCAAACTTTATTGACAAAAAACTCAAGTCAAGAGACCAAAAACAAAAATGCTTTGTATAAATAATTTAGTATTTTATTAAAATTATTAAGATTAATAATATAATAATTTTATTCTGAATTTTAAGAACACAATTTATTGAAAATACAATTTTATTGACAGCATACCAAGCAGTCTTAAAATAAAAACGCTTTGTAATAATAATTTAATATTTTATTAAATAATATCAGGTAATTTTGCAAGATTTTAACTTGATAATAGTTATTATGATGATTAAAAAAACACATTTTATTGACGGTAAAATTTTATTGACTGAGGAGTGAGTCAAAAGTATGAAAACAAAAATCCTATGTGATAATATTATTTAATAAAATAATAAATTAAGTCATTTTGTAAGAATTGAACTCAAAAATAATTGTGATTGGGGGAAAAAAATTGACCATCAAATTTTATTGAAAGAAAACTGAGTCAAGAGACCGAAAACAGAAAAGCTTTTTAATACTAATTTATTATTTTCTTAAATCATATCAAAATTAATAATACAAGTAATCTGAATTTAAAAAAACACATTTTATTTACAGTAAAATTTTATTGACAGCAAACCAAGTCAAGAGACCAAAAACAAAAATGCTTTATAATAATAATTTATTATTTTATTAAATCATATCAAGTAATTTTGTAATATTCTAACTCGATAATATTTATTAAGATAAAAAAACACATTTTATTGACTGTAAAATTTTATTGGCCGTGAACCAAGTCAGGAGACCGAAAATATGACAATTGCTTCGTAATTGTTTTATTTAATAAAATAATAAATAAATTAATTTTGTAAGAATTTAACTGAATAATAATTATTATGTTTAGGAAAAAAAAAATTGACATTTAAATGTTTTTGACAGAAAAGAGACCAAGTCAAGAGACCAAAAACAACAATGCTTTGTAATAATAATTTTGTGTATTAATAAATAATATCAAGTAATTTTGTAAAAACTTTACTCAATAATAATTATTAGGATAAAAAAACATAATTAACTAAGCATTAATTAATACATTATAGTGCATAAACACTCAAAACCTATCAAAACATATTTAAATTAGGTGATCGACACCCCTTTAATGTTGAACTGAATTTAGAAAAAAGTCACCTGCATCTTGAATGGCCTGGTGATGAGAAAATGAACAAGAAATGTTCTGATTTGATTGATCTATCCCTTTAAAATGACGAGTTTGAATAGATGTTACTTATTTTAATAGATTTAGTTCTGTTAATAGATTATTTAGTCTAAATCAAAGCACAGTAGATTTTTATTTTTTAATTTTGCTGTCAGATATCGTCTTCAGTAACCATATTTGAGGAAATGATCAGCATGGTGAATTGTCAGACCTGATGACATTCCCAGCGTTGTCACAGATTTGTTTTCTGTTTTCAGGCCACACACACTGCCAGAGCCTCTTGCCAGTTTCCCCACACACACATACACATTTGACTTTTGTTGTTTATTTCTGTAAGCAAGCGTCAGGATGTCCTGCATACTCATGTCATTGACCACAGACAACAGCCCTCCTTTAATCTGCACCAATACAAATATTTTCCACCGTTTTGGTCCCATTAGTCTGTATGTAGGTCATAGCGAAAGCTTATTAAGACAGACACACAACAACAGGACACTCCGAATGATCTGGACAGTGTTGAATCTACTTATATATGATAATACACACAATACTCCATACATGTTTGAACTATTTTATTAGGCAGTGCCTTATAATCATGCTTATTTGTCTTTTTACACTTGTGCACTGTTCAAATTTACTCCCCTTTTGGTATTTTAGGGATGAAAACCACTGAATCCACTGAATTCAACTTCTGCAAAAATACATCAGATTTAATATTATTTTTGCAGAAATCTGTTGATCAACCCCAGTCCTGATCAAAACTACTAAATTGTTTAGAAAATTCCAGGATTTTCACTCTTTAATTGCCAAATTCACAAATGAGGTCACTGATTTGGTGAAAAAACACACAAAATGATGTATTTTCAATGTAAAAGTCATTGTGGACTGGATTTTTTTTAACCTTTCTCATACTCTTGGACATGTGAACGATTAGTAACAACATTGGCTTTGATGCATTGTTAGACTTTTTCTTTTTCTTCCTAATTTACTGTTGGTGGCCCCATTGATTTCCATTATAACCACATTTGATGGTGTATAAATACAGTCTTTAGCCCCTTTCACACATACAAACCTTTCCGGAAAATTGCCGGCAATTTTCCGGAAAGGTTGTATGTGTGAACAGGTCCTTTTTGAAAATACCGGTAAATTTGTTCTGGCTATTTTCCGGAAAGAGAAGTTGTAACATTACTGGCAATTTGCCGGAATGCTGCGCTGTGTGAATGCAGAAGGAAGATTGCCGTAATAAGCGCGTGCACGTCTAGAACGTGCTGACGTGAGACGTCTGCTTTAGCCAATCACAACAGTCAGACGCATTTACGTCTGCGCGGTTTATGAGAATAAAAGCCTTTGAATATTTTTCCAGACACATTCAGCTGCTAGAAGTTAGTCAGATCACGTTTGTATGTTCTTCTTAATGCCAACTGTGTAAATAATCATCGATGAGATGCTTATGATAAGCCGTTGTTTGTGTACCTTCAAGCTTTGCGTGTGCCTGTGAAACAGCCTGTGAGCGCCTGCACACGCACATATTATGAACATCTCGACCTGCGAAAGTGATCCTGCGAAAGTTGTTCACAATATTGATCATCCACAGAGTTTTAGAATTTAGTCAAATGTTTACAAACACAAGCGCAGCCGTTTAAAGCTCATTTGTGGTGAATGATGTCAGAATTTACCGGTATTTTGGAATGGATGTGTGAATGCTCTTTTCTGGAAAATTTCTGTAACGTCCTCGCCTGTGTGAACAGCGCTATTTTCAATATACCAGTAAAGTCTTTCCGGAAATTTTCCAGATATTTACCGGTATCACTGTGTGAAAGGGGCATTTGTTTTTGTTTACTCCATGTAGTCCTGAGAGCTGAGATGCATATTTAGATTTTCTCATACACATCAATATAAGTGTGTAAAGGTCACTCTCAATCTCACAGACACAAATATCCACACTTTAATTTGCTGTTATACTACATATAAAATCCAGAAACACAGGCCGGGTCTGAACCGCCTACTACTCAGTAGCTACTGCATTTGAGTTTAAACGTACTACTCGGCTGTTAGAAAAGTGTGTTCTATATCGTATGAATGTGAAAAATATGAATGGAATTCGGACGTACTACATCCGCCATTTTGTCATGGTCACGTGACTTACCTGCGTCAGTTGCGTCCAGGGCCGGCGCGTCCATAGAGGCGACCTAGGCGGCCACCTAGGGCGGCAGTATAGAGAGGCCGGCATCTGCGACACCTCCCTTACCACCCGCGTCCTCAATTATGTCCGCGACACCTCCCTCAACATTGGCGTCCTCAAATATATTCGCGCATAAACGACAGAATAGAGAGGGTGGCGTCAGCGACACCTCCATCAGCACCCGCGTGTCCTCAGTTATATCCGCGCATAGGGCGGCAGAATTGAGGTCTGCGACACCCCCGCGTCCTCAGTCATATCCGCGCATAGTGCGGCAGTATAGAGAGCGCAGAGTCCGCGACACCTCCCTCCCTCAGCACCCGCGCGTCCTCAGTTATATCCTTGCATAGTGCGCTGGAAAAGAGGTCCGCGACACCTCACTTCATTTTCATAACCGGTCACTTTCGTTTACACATTGGGGTTGAGGGCGGCATGATCATACTCTGCCTAGAGCGGCAGTTCAGCTTGCTCCGGCCCTGATTGTGTCGCTTGACTCCTATTCATGAAGTCTCTCGCGGGGCATCAAGGGATATCGCAGCATGCATGGGATGCGCACTTCAAAATCTCGCCGGAACTAGTAAGTCATCCGGATACTTCTCGCATACTGATATTTGAATTCTATGAATTCTGGCATACTACTCGGCTCGCATACTAATTTTAAGCCCAATCTCAATTCTCAATTCTACCCCTTAGCCCCTTACCCCTACCCCTTGTTTTGTGCATGCCTGTGAAGGGGTAGAGGTGTCCCAATTCTCTTTAGCTTGAAGGGGTAGAGCTAAGGCCAAGGGGTATACACCCCTTCAAACCAAGATTTTTTTAGGACCACACACGAGCCCAAGGGGTTAGAAAAATTTCTCAGAATACACCATCCACAGCTGCACCCGGAAGTAAGGAGATCCACAAATTAGTATTTTTTTGTCATTATTACTAATTTTTACAACAAACACGTTTTAATATATTTATAACCACGTTTGGGTTTTACCGTCAAAATTTTACAAAAAAATGCTAAATTAAAAAAGGCACATTTTGTGATCAATAATCCCTAATAATAACTTCTGTACTGCAGTCCCACAACATTCTGACACTTGACTCTTGAATACCCTGTCAGAAGAGTCTAGCGGCTGTCAATGGGCTTTTTACAGTGTCTGCTATGATGTTAATGTTGCTGTTTACATAGATAAATATGGCCACTGTGTAAATGCACAGTACAGTTACAATCTTATTGTCACATTAGATCGTTATGATGGCATAATATATATGCCTTCAGTGATTTCCTGACAATACCACAGCAGTCGCGATTGTCTGATCTCACTCTGATGTGTGCAGGTGCTGTAGTGCTGTCCCAATTCTTATGGGTAAATTTTGAAGCTGTTTCCAAGGGGAAGAGGTAGGGGTACAAAAATAGAATTAAGATTGGGCCTTAGCGTTCTGTATAGTATGGAAGTATGCGGTTTCGGATGCAGCCTAGGCTTTTTTTTTTTTTGCACAGGCCTATTTAAAGGTTTAATGGTGCCCGACTAATAATTAACAGTAAAAAATTACCAATTCTACCTCTTACCAACAGGAAAAACCTCCAACAATCAAAAATGCATGATTATATGGTGGCATGGTTTTGCAGTAAACAAAATGTGGTTATAATGGAAGTCAATGGGGCAAAAACTGTCACCAATAGTAAATTTGAGAAAAAATTTAATGAAAATAAATTAAAAACAATGCATCAAAGGCAATGCTGTTTCACATGTCCGAGACTGTAATAAAAGGAAAAAATCCAGTCCACAATTACTTTTTATATTGAAAATATGTCATTTTGGGTTTTTTTCTTTCAGCAAATCAGTGACATCATTTGTGAATTGGGTAATTAAAGAGTTAAAATCCTGTCATTTTCTAAACAATTTAGTATTTTTGATGAGGACTGAGGTTGATCAACAGATTTATGCAAATTAAAACGGAAAAAAATGTTTATCTGATGCATTTTTACAGCAGTTTAAATTAGGGCAGGGGTGTCCAGGCTCAGTCCTGGAGGGCAGATGTCCTTCAAAGTTTAGCTCCAACCCCAATCAGACACACCTGGGCTAGTTTATAAAGCTCTAAGCTTTATAGAAACATCCTTGCAGGTGTGTTGAGGCAAGTTGGATCTAAAATCTGCAGGACAACGGCCCTCCAAGACCGAGTTTGGACACCCCTTATTTAGGGGGTGTTTTCATCCTTAACATAACTAAGGCCGCATTTACACTGCACTGTTCCAGTGACTCAATTCAGATTTATTTCTCCTATGTGGCACAGATCAGATATGGCCCACGTACGTGTAAGCAGGAACAAATCACATGGGTTCCAATTTACTCAAATCAGATTCAAGCCTTGTTCATATGTGGTAATTTATCCGATATGAATCAGATCTGCGTTCTCGTGTCTGCAGTGTAAGCAGGTAGATTTTCACCTGTCAATGCGAATCGTGTGTCATGAAAAACCATAGCGAATAACGTCAAGTCTGATGCTTTCATTTCAGAACAGACTTCAGCAGAGTCCCAAACCTTAAATCTCATACACGAGGACTTAAACAGCTTTCATAATGTCATATTGAGCAGGTATCAGATCATCTTAATGAGAGCGAGAGAGCACAATATCTGCCACATAACCAAGATAAACTAATATAAAACTAGTGCATCGCTACATCAGTTGCATAAATCACGCCATGGTCATTACATTAAGATGCCTAAAGGTTTCAAAAAGCCTATATATCAAAAGAAGATGGACAAATGAGAACCTTTCTGTCATAAACTATCGTAAAACAGCTGGTCAAAGCTGCGAACAGATTACATACGGAAATAGAGAAAAGAGCACTCTTTAATTATCAGCTGTTAGTCAGCGCCTGCTGTTTTTTTTTTTTTTTTTGCTCGTTGCGCCTTTGCCGTGTGCTATGTAAATGCAGATGATCTGATAGGAGTCATGTTTAAAAGATGATGTAAGCAGGTTCTCAAAAAATCAAATACAGTCACAAAATCGAAATTGGCCATCAAGATCTGCAGTTTATATGCAGCCTAAAAGGCAGCAAATTTGCCCAGAGTGTATCGTTGAGTTTTTTTTTGTTTTTGTTTTTTTTTTAGATCAAAGCATTTTCTAAAAATAAGATTTATCACCAAAAGTCATTCTGCTAGCTGAAACACAGAAAACATGATGACCAAATTAAGACTCAAAATCACCTCAGAGTGGTTTTAACATTCCCATCAGCACATAAGGGTTCATTTAAAATAAGTTTGTTTTATTTTCAAGTGGACACTCTGGTTTTGTGTCTATAATTTAAGGTTATTTTTCCCATCTCATGGATATTTATATTTTGCTTGATGTTTTGATCTGATTGTACGATTGTTAGTTTGATTGTTTCCTCTGTTTGTGCTGTTTCCAGACGGATACGCTTTCTCCCAGGACGAGAACGGAGTGCTGTCCCAGTCTGAGGTCATCAGGGCATACGACACCACCAAACAGCGGACCAACGAGTGGTGAGATCGGCCTCTGACTCCGCCTCCTCCCAGCGCTCAACTTTTAAAAGGCCCAACCGAGAGCCGAAGCCTGGCAGTTTCACTTTGGCCAACCTGGGGGCTTCTGGGTAACAACCGATACAAAAAAAACGGTGTTGGACGGTGAACGCGAGCACTGTGCTAGGTATATTTTTGGGCCGGCCTGCGGCAGTTTGGTTTCTGGTCTGTCAAAATGGAGGAGAAAAGCAGAAAGAATTGACTCTTGTCTCTCCTCCGCCATTCCTTCGGCCAAAAAAAAAATGTGGTGTTGATGAAGGGTTTTTGTTTGTTTGTTTTGTTTTTGACTGTGACTTCTTAATCATTAATGACACCCCCCTGTTGTTTTCTTTTTTATTTTGTTTGTGGCATAAACGCATCCCAGATCACCCGATCCAAAGAACATGATGAATGCGGTTCCTGTTTTAAAAGAGAAAATGTGGTTAGAAATCGTAACTAGATGTTAGCTGGTTGTTTTTACACTCCTTAAATGCTCTCTGCACTACTTTAATTCAGTTTTTGTTAGTCTAATCTATCAAAGCCTTACATTTGTTGTTGCCTTCAGCCATTAGTGTTTGTTTAGTTTCTTGCTTCGGCATTTTTTTGTATTTTTAGTTCTGTTTTTGTTTTGTTTTGTTTTGGTTGTTTCATCAATTTAGGTTTGTTTTAGTCTTTTTGTTTAATTCTTTTCATGCTGTATTTGTTTTTGATCACGTTTTTTTTCTTCTGTTTGTTTAATTTGTTTAGTTTGTTGCTTTTGTTTTAGTTTAGTTTTGTTTTAGTTTTTATTTAGTCTTTGTTTTTTTGTGTTGTTTCTGTTTTGAATTTAGCTTCTGTTGTTTTTCATGTTTTGTGTTTTTTTTTTTTACTCATTGTTTATTTTAGATGTTTTGTTTGTTTATTTACTTTTTGTGTGTTTGCTTGTTTGTTTTGTTTGTTTTTTACTTTATTTTGTCTTGTATGTTTATTTTAGATTGTTTAATGGCTCTTTTTGTATGTTTAAATTTAGCTTTGTTTTTTCATGTTCCGTGTTTTAGTTTGTTTTTGACTGTTTATTTACTTTTGTTTTGTTTGTTTATTTAAGATGTTTTGTTTGTTTAATGTTTTTATGTTTGTTCATTTGTTTTATTTTAGTTTTTGTTTTGAATTTAGCTTTTTTTTCATAATTGTGTTTTTGTTTGTTTTTTACTCTTTAGTTGGTTCTTGTTTTGTGCTTTGTTTGTTTTGACTTTTTACCTTTGTTTTGTTTGTTTAATTACTTTTTGTATGTTAGTTTGTTTGTTTTTTAAATTTGCTTTGTTTCTTTTTTATGTTTTGTGATTTTGTTTGTTTTTGACTAGTTAGCTTTGTTTTGTTTTTTATTTTTTGTTTTTTAGATGTTTGGTTTGTGTAATGGCTTTTTTGTATATTTGTTTGTTTTTTTTTTTGTTTTTTGCTTTAAATTTAACTTTTTTATGTTTTGTGTTTTTGTTTGTTTTTGACCTTATTTAGCTTTGTTTTGTTTGTTTGTTTTAAATGTTTTGTTTGTTTATAGGCTTTATTTTAGTTTTTTTGTGTGTTTGAATTTAGATTTCTGTTGTTTTTTATTATTATTATTATCATTATTATTTAGTTAGTTTTCCAATCAGTCAGTTTTTCGTGCCTGATTCTACACAACTCATAGCTTGCATGTACAGTATCTGCCTTTTAGTGTTTTGTTTTTTTTTTTTGTCTTGTCTTTTTACGCAATCTGGCAACAATTTGACCGCTTATTTGAACATGTTTCTGCATTCCACATCTTACACGGCTGCAATGATCACAAAGGTGCCTAACAGGAACTTTTTATTTTTTCCCACCCTCTCTCCTCAGTGAGATGGATAGTATTTTAGAAACTCTAGCTATAGCACGCTTACACATTAGACCAAAACAACGATGCATCAGGCTGCTTTTAAAGCTCAGCTCAGCCCCGTTTATGCGTCCGGCTCATCGTCAGAGGGTTTTAGATGAGAACCACATGGTTTATTTGACGCAGAACCGACGAAGTGTGAATCCCTCAAACATAAGTGCCATTAGCGTAGAGCAGGAACGGAGGATTTCGCCAGACCCACACAGTATCGACACAACTTTTGTCTCTATATAGTTATTTTGTGAATTTGTATTTTTATATTGGACTCCGTGTGACTTTTTTGGACTGATCTGCTTCGTAATGACGGCGTCGTTCCTCTTTTTCGTTTTGTGGTTGAGAAAGTGGTCGTGGTTCATGAGCTTCTGTCTTACTAGCGCTCGTTTCTTTGATGGTGGAGTTTGTGTGTTGGTTTTCTCCCCGTGGGAGAGCACGTTTTGTATTGTGTGTCTGCGCAGTGTGTGTCGTCTGCATGTGCATGTGTTGCGTGTGTGCGCGTGTGACTGCGTTGAATGTTCATTTGTATGCACAGTGTCCAGCTAACTATATTTGAATGGATGTGTGTGTGTGTGTGTTTGGCTGTGCTTGTTTTGTTCGTCTGCACGACTCCAGGTAAACTAACGGTGAGCTGTATGCTGATGCATGGCCCCGGTGTGTGTGAGAGAGTGTGCGTATGTGTGAGAAGCTCTGCTAAAGCTCGACTGGAGATGTTGCACAATGCACTCTTTATCTTTTATGTGCTGAGTATATCTAGTTGAGATCAGTTGCAGTATTATTTATCTGAATGGATGTACTGTGCGTGTTCTTCCTTTAGTTTCAGATCTCTTGTTTGACAGGCTTACTGTGCATTTGGTTCCTGAAGCTGTGCTTTTGGCCGAGTGTCATCCAACTTGTAGACACTGGACATACGAGGTGACGTTGGTTAAAGGCGGCTCGGACTGTTGCTTTCTAAAATCCCGTCTGATTGCATGAATGGAAAAGTCGTCTGGGTTTTTCGGCCTAAATGTTAATTGTACGCTCTAGTGTTGGTCACTTTAAAGAATGAAGATGCACTTTTCTATGGTTTCTCTATTGGGTGTTTGATTTGATTGGGTTTCGTTTATGTCTTTTTGGTTAAATGATTGTTTAGCATGTTGGAACTGCAAACTTTTAAGTGTTTTGTCTTTTAACTGCCATGAAGGACTACTGAAATAAACTTTACAACTCAAGCTGGACTTTCTCTCGTTATTTGTTGTATCAAGGAATTGCTCAAACAAATTCAAATTTGCATTTAATTGAAGTAGTATAATGCATCTATACTACAATACAATATATAAAGCATCTTAGGGGATCTGAGATGTACAATGGAAAATATAATGGAAGGTGCAATAGACGTTTTCAATGTTTTGTGACTTTGATTGTTCCTCTTATAACTTTTAATGGTGAAACCTTTGAAAATGTGACTTATTGACATTCTGCATAATTTTGTGCAACCCAGGCTCTTTTTGAAAACGGACCCCTTTATATTTTTCTTGAGATCCCGAAATACATCCCATGAGGTACATTTTTTTCGCAAACAGACCCACCCTCCCCCTTCCCTAAACCCAACCAATAGTGTTTTCAAAATCACAGATTGACCCACCCACTCACCCCCTTCCCCAAACCCAACCAACAGTTTTCAAAAGCAATCCAGAAATAGAAAAGCCCTCGCCTGATTTTTACCACATTCTCACCCTGTTATTTACTTCTTTATTTAATTTTTTTGGATTCTGTTTTTGTCTTACCCACTTTTTGGACTCGAACCCTGTCATCCTGTCCAACTTCTCTCTGCATCTTAAGTCCGCCGATGCACATGGCGAGCTACTGGACAAACTGGCAACAGCAGGAAAACCATCCATATTGAGGTAAGCTGGTAAGCGCGTTAAAGGGAATACATCTACCGTCCTGTAGCGTTTGTTTTAAAGACGAAATGAATCCATATGTTCCTCTAGCTACATAATTTGCCATCTCCAGAAATGGATATAGGGGTAAGTTTTCACAATGAGCCTATGTTGGTTTTTTGATCAGTTGACTGAGATGGTGTTGATTTTACAGTACAAAAACCTATTAAAAAACTACCCGTATTTTTTTCTGTTTATTTTTGGACTTATTTCTAACTTTTTTATTTACAATATTTATTTTTAAACAATATATTGGGTAAGACTTTATTTTGATGGTCCCTATTGCATATTTTGTTAACTAACCGTTGCATTGCATTTGCATTTACTTCTCATTTGAGTAACAGTAGACTGTCTGCTTGATTTCTGCTGATGCTGCTCCTTCAACAGACATTTAACTGACTATAAGAAACTTTGCAAGTACATGTCAACTTACACTAACCCTAACCTAACAGTCTACTTATAATCTAATGAGAATTAGTTGACATGTAGATGCATTGTAACTTAAATTCAACAAACAGACCATCAAAATAAAGTGATACTATATATTGTTTAAAACTACTGAAATGTCGAGAATGTTTAATTAGGTTGTGTGTGTGTGTGTGTGTGTGTGTGTGTGTGTGTGTGTGTGTGTGTGTGTGTGTGTGTGTGTGTGTGTGTGTGTGTGTGTGTGTGTGTGTGTGTGTGTGTGTGTGTGTGTGTGTCCTCCAAATACAGCTTCTGCAGACACTGTGTGATGTTCTTAATGTTTATAGTGTTTTTGCAGCAGATGGGACGCGAGTCACTTTCTGCATGTCCAAAACCAAAAGCTTCAGTAAAAGCAGAATGACCTCGATGTGCGAAAGTCTTTCCATTTTCGGCAATTGAACCAAGGACCTTTATTTTAAAATTGGCATTTCTATTACTCATTTCTCATGCAACACATTAAAATGTGCCTTAACTGATAACTAGGCCCACACGGAATCTGCGCGCACAGATTTCCGCAGATTTTTAGCCTATCATTAATTCTGTTTATTTACTAGTTTAGTAAATGTGTAAATCTGAATTTATTCAGTTTTTATTCAGTAATTTATTACTTTTTATTTCATATATTAAAGTTTTAGTAATGATACTCTGCTGGATACTCCCAAAATAGTTCCGCAGAAATCCGCAGATTTTTACCAAAATTCTCCGCAGAAATAGCAAAAAACGTCCGCAGATTCCGTCTGGCCCTGCTGAAAACCCAGCTCTTGACGATTCTGATCTCACAGAAAAACAATGAAATATTAATAATGATTTTATTGTGCTCTCTATATTCTTTATTTTTTAAGCTTTTCAATGCACATCATATTTAATGCATGTCTATGTATAGTAAGCATAGCACAACAGAATACATGTTCCATGTTAAACTCATAGACTGTAAAAGATATGGACGTAGTCTCAGTGTCATCACCCATAGGTTTCTGAAGAGCGCAAAAGAAGCTACAAGTAGGCACGGCCAACCAGCGCCCCATTTACTTCCTACCTGCGACTCGTTTGTGTTCTGACCACATGTGCTCGGTTGTACACTCTATCAATAAAGTGTTTAGTCTTTAAAAAACACTGCTGTAATACATTGAGCCACTAAACATTGTTCTTATGATGTTTTTCTTCAGGAGGAAAGCACAAATTACTTTCAGATACTTTTCAGCTTACTCCCTTTGCAGACTTAATACAACTTAATATAAACAAAACGGATGAGTTATAAAAATGTTCACCCCCTCACAGTTGTCATGAAGGGTAATATTAGCTATATGAACCAAAATCGTTCTTTGTATCAGGCTGTAAACACCTTTTTTCTGCTGTAAAGTTGGCCAATTTAACAGTGGGCTCAATAGAAATCTGCTCTATTATGGAGACAGGAGTAGCAGAATTTCAATGAATTGCAGTTTCGGTTACTTCTGTAATTGCTTCACGAGCGAGAGCGGGAGGTTGCCTCTTGGTTAAACTGTATTGTCAATTAATTATCTTGTAAATATTAGAATAATTAAGTTCAGTGTTTCCATCTTATTCTCAATATAGGCTGTTCTTTATATGTCAAGTGTTTAATTAGCTTCATTAAAAGTGAACATGATTAAACTCCAGACGTCTCATCTGACCATATAGATGCAGAATTTGACAGTTCTACACGTTTACACGCTCACTGACTTTCACAAAGCTCAATGTGTTGTTTGTGTTTTTACATGTCTTAAATCAGCATTACAGGTTTTAAAGGTATGATCACTTTTTATGGTCACACTTTACAATAAGGTTCATTAGTTAATGTTAATTAATGCATTTACTGACATGAACAAACAATGAACAATACATTTACTACTGTATTTGTTCATGTTAGTTAACGTTAGTTTATGAAAATACAGTAGTTCATTGTTAGTTCATGTTAACTCATGGTGCATTAACTAATGTTAACAAGCATGGACTTGAATGTTAATAATGCATTAGTAAATGTTCAATAATGATTAATAAATGCTGTACATGTGTTGTTCATGATTAGTTAATGTTAGTAAATGCATTAACTAATGAAGCTCATTGTTTTGTGCTTGATTAAAAAAAGAGCTGCTAATAGAAGCTTAATATTTGTTTTACCAGTCAAACTTTATTGTAATGTACAATTTATGTTATTAACAAACTATTACCTAAGATTTTAGTTCAATCAACTTCCAATTAAATGCTTGTTAGTAGTTACTAAGGTAGAAGTTGGGATGAGGTATTGGATAGGATTAGGGATGTAGAGTAAGATCATATAAGTGCTTATAAATAGGTAATATCTACTAACATAAACAAACAATGAACAATACATTTACTACTGTATTTGATCATGTCACAGCCATGTCACCCTGCAGCCCAAGACCGGTTACACACTGAAGCTCAGCAGGGCTGAGCCTGGTCAGTACCTGGATGGGAGACCACTAGGGAAAACTAGGTTGCTGTTGGAAGTGGTGTTAGTGAGGCCAGCAGGGGGCGCTCAACCTGCAATCTGTGTCAGTCCTATTACCCCAGTAAAAGTAAAGGGGACACTATACTGTCAGTGGGCGCCGTCTTTCGGATGAGACGTTAAACCGAGGTCCTGACTCTCTGTGGTCATTAAAAATCCCATGGCACTACTCGTGAAAGAGCAGGGGAGTAACCCCGGTGTCCTAGCCAAAGTCCCTCTATCGGCCCATACGATCATGGCTTCCCAATCATCCCCTTCCACCGAATTGGCTCTATCACTGTCTCTCCACTCCACCTATAGCTGGTGTGTGGTGAGCGCACTGGCGCCGTTGTCCTGTGGCTGCCGTCGCATCATCCAAGTGGATGCTGCACAGTGGTGGTGGTGTGGAGAGACCCTCTCATGATTGTGAAGCACTTTGGGTGTATAGCCATACACAATAAAATGCGCTATATAAATACACATTACAGTACATTACATTACATTACATGTTAGTTAACGTTAGTTAATGAAAATACAGTAGTTCATTGTTAGTTCATGTTAACTCATGGTGCATTAACTAATGTTAACAAGCATGGACTTGAATGTTAATAATGCATTAGTAAATGTTCAATAATGATTAATAAATGCTGTACATGTGTTGTTCATGATTAGTTCATGTTAGTAAATGCATTAACTACACTGTAAACCCTAATGCTGTAACTAATTAATTGAGTTGAGTTCTATTAACTTAAATCATTAAAATTCGTTTATCTTAATTAACCTTGATGAGTATTTAGAACTTTTTCTTATTTTTGAGTTTGAAAAAATTTAATCTTTCAAGTAAGGTGAACAATTCTGCTGGGTTTAATCTATACAAAATGTCTCTTTAAAGTTTCATTAACTCAAATTCTGTCAGCCTAGTGATTTTGCGTCTGACGTCATCCAGGTTCACGTACGTGCTCATGCTTCATTCGTTTTTTTCAAGATGGCGGATCGGCCTCGCTTCACACTACAGTAAGTAAAATATTTACAAACCCAAGAAATATTAAATGTATGTTTTAATTAATATAATCACAGTAACAGTTCAATGTAATGTAGAGTTAATCAGGGTGCGTTTACATGTCGTACATTACAGAAAACATGTTTAGCCTCACTTGTTGCTAACTAACGTTAACATTACTGTTTAAAAAGTTAGAATCAGTGCAATGTTAGCGTTAGTTGTAATGTGTTAACTCTGAATTTTAACAGAGTGTGATAAAGACAAAAAATATTTAAAATCGGCAGATTACATTTTTCAAAAAAATTTCAATCTTGGCGCGAGTATGCCTTTTCTCAGCCTGTGCTGAAGTTGTCATGGAGACGTGCGCTCTCACAACCGCATGTCATGGCGCTGCGCTGAACTCCATCCAGTGTGTGAATGTGGTATTATCTTCGCGATCTGTAGGCACTTCGGAAACGAAAGGCGCAAGAAACGTAACGTTAATCATAACTCAAATGATCTCCGCCTAAACACTTAACGGTATTTTCTGATGACGCGCAAAAACGTAGTCTCAAAACTTAACTCTGTCACACGCAGCTTGTTGCTTGCTGATCCATGTATGAGGATAGCCTGACGGAGAACATTTAAGCTGCGCTCCTCACCTGAGCAGGTACAGAGCAGAGCTTCATTTTACACTACCACATTGAGGTAAAGTTGGTTTTATATTCATACATTCATTTAGTAACAACTTGTGACTCGCTCCATAAATTGTTTACCATGGTACTTTGTCTATTCGTTCTGAAATCACATGCAAGTATGACATGAAAACAACATTACACTAAATGCACTATTTTTTTTGACTGAACAATGTTGTACTTTGAAAGTCATTGGCTGCTAATATGATTTCACCATTAAGAATATGCAAAAATTACCTTTCTGAAATTACATTATTAAGGAGAAAGTCTGAATGTGTAAATATAAAACTAACTTTACCTCAATCACCAGCACTGATCAACACTTAATATTTCCTCGCGCTTAAGACGACATCTCTGCATATCAATGATTACCTGATTAATGCGATCAGTTAAATGAGTTTAAATGTCATTTAGGTCAAATGTATTTTAAAGGTATGATAAAAGTTTTTTTTTTCAATCTATTTTTTAAAATGTCTACTCTGGAGAGAATATAAACAGCCTAAAAAACAAAGTATGCATATCTATAACACATTAATACAAAATTATGTTATTAAATAAAATAATAACAAAACAAAATATTCAAGAAGTGGTAAACAAGACAGTTTTCTGATGTGCAAATTTTGTAGCTTAAAATATATTTATATCTTAAAAATATAAATATTTTAGTCTATATATTTTTACATCATTAGACAGTAAGGTAAGTTTTGTTATTTCTAGCTTTTAAAATCAGGCCTTAAATTTCTTTGTCGTCCTATTCAGTTTTAGAAATTTCAATACTGTTTAAATTAAATCTGTGTTCATCGAATTAAAGCAACTAACATGATAATCAGCTCTATTGCTAACCGTTTTGGAGGTTAACGTTAGACATCAGGCAATTGTACTACTTCCACTCTCAGCTAAATGACACTGTGACTTTGTGTACATACAGAATTGAAGGTCAGGTGTTGCTGACTACAGATAGGTTCTTAAATGGAGGCATGTGAAAGGTGGGTAAAATATTTATTTTGTACTACTATGCCTGGCATATCCAGATAAAATAAATATTACAGTGTATTTATCAATGATACTTTTGCAGCAAGGAAAGTGAAACTTCAGCTAGACCTTGAGTTCAATTTACAACATGAAGATCCTGCTTTCAACATCTGATCAACACCTGATTTTCATCTGAGGTAAAAAATAGATAAGTAAATGAAACATAATAATAATATTAATACATTTTTTCTAGAATTGTATATTTTGTGGTGTGGGTTTGTTTTATGAAATTCTCTCTTGTTTCTTTTTGCTGTTTGCAGAGTACCAACATGTTACAAATGAGAATTTTCCCCACAAATTCTTTGCAAAACTGGACCACCACCTATTTCATTTGATGACAATTTTAAGGCAAACAGCATCCAAAACTGGCAAGACAGCAGATACCCTGGCTAATCTTTTAAAGGTTTATGATGAGCAGGTATGTTTGGGGTCACGTGTTAAAGTATACATTAAAATATAATTTGAATTATTATTATTTTTTTAATTTTTAAAAAATTGATTCTTGATTTCCAGGAACTGAATGATGTCAGTTCATGACGGACTACTGTTATCAGAGGTCTTTTGGTCTTGCTGCGTGAGCGTGACTTAAGATTCTTTAGGAACACCATGGTAAGACTTCATTCATTCTTTTCACAATTAGGCATGTTTAATGAAAAGATGAAAGTTTTGAAAACTTTTACTTAAAAACATATATGTAATCAAGAATAGTTGATGAATCATATAATATTGGCTCAGTCATTTTGATACTGTCCTTACATTAATATCCTTGAATTATGTTTTTAGATTGATAATCCTGCTGACTGAAGAAGCTTTATTGGCCCTGCATTCACTGAGGGTCTCTGTTGTCCTGAAGAATGAATTGGACACCACCCACAGCACACTTCCAGACCTTTCTTGTCTTGTATGGATTAATGTATGCTCTTCACATAATATATAGTAAAGGACTTTGAACTTGTGCAAAAAGTTTTGCTTGGCATGGATGATGGAAAATAAAAAGTCTCGTAGCATGGAAACCTTAAAGAATGAGTTAATGTAGAGCTTTTTTTTTTTTTTAACTTAATAAAGACTGTCTCTGGGGTAGTAACTTCAAAACATTTATTTACCTTTAATTGGTAAATATGCATTTTATTATATAAAGGGATAGTTTGTCCAAATGTAAAATTCTGTCATTTACTAACTCTTCACTTGTCCCAAACCTGCTTGAATTTCTTGCTTCTGTTGAACACAAAAGTTAAGTAAAGCTGACAACCTGTAACCACTGACTTTCTAATAGGAAAACAAATACTGTGGAAATCGGTGGTTACAGGTCTCAGCTTTTTTTTTTTTTTTTGGTCAAAAATAACCTTTTAAGTGTTCAACAGAAGAAAGAAACTCAAACAGGTTTGGAATAAGTAAATGACAGAATCATAGTTCAACCAAGACTGAATATATATATATATATATATATATATATATATATTGTAATGAGCGCACACATGCCACGTCGCCCTGGTCGCTAATTCAACCCAGCTGGACCATCATCAACACAGGATCGTTCACAGCTGGACGTCATCAAGTGGAGAGGCATATAAACCAAGCCCACGCAAGGAGAAGATGAGCTTCATTCACCCAATGACTCCATGCGCTAACGCTTGTCTCTCTGTCTCTCCACAGCAGACTCCAGCTCGTGACAATCCCACATCCGACTACTCACTGTCCTTCACTTACTTCCCAGAGCACCAGAGCACCTCACCTTGAAGAAGAGCACCGTTTACACCCCATTCACGTTGTAAATAAAGCACCCTCCGGGGACTTGTCTGTAAACTTATCCAACTGTGTCGCTGTTTTCCCTCTGCCTCGCTACAATATATATATATATATATATATATATATATATAATCTGCTCTCCGTTAAACAGAAATTGGGGGAAAAAATAAATGGGGGCGAATAATTCTGACTTCAACGAGATATATATATATATATATATATATACAGTTTCTGTGTAGTTTACACTAAACGAGTCACTTCACAGAATGTGCACTTATTATTTTTTTTTTAACGAATGCCTTAAGAGTAAGTTTTACACTTATTAATGTATTATTAAATTTTATTAAACTTATAGTTGTTTTTTCTTGAGGCTCTTATGTCTGATATCATATTTACATTGTGGGTAATTTTTATCAATTTCAGAATAGTGTTCATTTTCAATCTCTTTATGTCTAATAGTTTTTATCGTTTTAAGACATTTGTAATTGCATAGGAGACAAATTTGAAAGTACTGTTGGACATTTTTTCTTTAACAATAAATGTCTAAAATGGTATTGTCTGTGTGTTTTAAATTACAGATTTATTTTGACAGATTTATGGGGTTTAAAGATTAAAATAATGGCTAATTTTATTTGTGAAACTGACGATGGAGAAGTTAATTTTAAATGCTATCAAAATGTATGAGCTGGGTGATTTAAGTATTTAAAGTTGAAAGAAATTAAAGCAATTAAGTTAATTGGTATTAAAATGTATGAGCTGGGTGACTAAGTATTTAAAGTTTGGAAAAATTAAAACAATTAAGTTAATTGCAATTAAAACGTATAAGCTGAGTAACTTGGGTATTTTAAGTTGAGTGAAGTGTCTTGCATGAGTACAACAAACTCAAAACTTAATGTTTCTGGTTACTTAAAATAGATAATTTCATAACTTAAAAAATTTGACGTAACTGATTACCTCAAATTTTTTGAGTTTTGTCAACTTATTCGGGATTACAGTGTAATGAACCTTATTGTAAAGTGTTACCAATACCTTAATATTACATCACTTGTTACTTAAACTAAGATATTACTATTTTACATCTGCCATTTCTTCCTATTTTAAAATAAATGTTTAAAAATGTCATTAGTAGTTTACAGAATCAAAAACCTTAAACACCTTAAAACACCTTAAAAACCTTAAAATCTGCTAATTTTCAAGCGGTGTCTTTGCAGGGGCTGTTTGTAGAAAGAAAACGAGTCACACTTTATTTTGATGGTCTGTCTGTTGAATTTAAGTTACATTGCATCTACATGCCAACTAATCCTCATTAGATTATAAGTAGAGTGTTATGTTGGAGTTAGGGTTAGTGTTGACATGTACTTGCAAAGTTTCTTATAGTCAGTTAAATGTCTGTTGAAGGAGCAGCATCAACAGATATTAAGCAGACAGTCTACTAATACTCAAATGGACCATCAAAATAAAGTGTTACCAGAAAGCGAGATAGAAAGAGAGAGAGAGAGAGAGAGTCACTAATCTTGGAACTGTGTGTGTTATGGCTTATTCAAAAAGCCCAGATCAAATAATTCTCCATCAGAGATTCACAGTTATTTGGCAATATTCTGTTTTGTTTCCATATCCTAAACTTCCATGCGCTGATTTCCTGTCTAGACTAATGCATTTTTGCACCAGCATTAAAGGATACTTTAGCAAACACTTCCCTGCATGCGCAAACCTCTGATTGTGTCTTGGAAACAGAGTAAACTGTGAAATGCCGTGTGTTAGATGTCATGTCCTTGTTCAAATTGAGCTTAATGTCTTGTTTACAGCAGCAAAATCTGTTTATTCAGTTTAATGATGAAGCACGGCTTTGGCTCTGCAGTTCCCATGAACACCCAGAGTGCTTTGCAAACTTCTGCATTTTCACAATACTGTATATACTGCCTAAATATATAAACAGACACTCCAACTACAGGCTGCAGTTATTTGATTAAAAATACAGCTTAAAAACATGGTGCGTTAACCCATTTCTCATAACTGATGACTTTTATCTTCGCCACGATGACAGCACATCATTTTTTACTAGACAGTTTTCTAGATACTAGTTTTCAGCTTAAAGTGACACTTTAAAGCTTAACTAGGTTAATTAGGGTAATTAGGCTAGTCATTGTATAACAATGGTTTGTTGAAAAATAAATACAGCTTAAGGGGGCTAATAACTTAAAATTGCTTTTAAAAAATTAATAACCGCTTTTATTCTAGCCAAAATAAAACAAATAAGACTTTCTCCAGTAGAAAAAATATTATCAGACATACTGTTAAAATTCCCTTGTTCTGTTAAGCATCATTTAGGAAATATAAAAAAATAATAATAATAATTTTTTAAAAAAAGTGTTACGCAGCAGATGCCCATCCAGTTGCAACCAATCTCTGGGGGAAAAAAGTTATAAAAAAAAGTATGTATGTATATACATACTTTTTTATATATATATATATATATATATATATATATATATATATATATATATATATATATATATATATATATATATATATATATATATATTGACTTACAGTTGAAGTCAGAATTATTAGCCCCTCTGAATTATCAGCCCTCCTGTTTATTTTTTCCCCCCAATTTCTGTTTAACGGAGAGAAGATTTCTGCACATTTCTTATCATAATATTTTAATAACTCATTTATATATATATATATATATATATATATATATATATATATATATATATATATATATATTTCTGCTAATAATTCAACTCAATATAATATTTTATATATTTTTTTAAGCATAACATTTTTTCTGGATTTTAAAATTCTTTCAATGATAAATCTTTGGTGTCACGTGATCATTCAGAGGTTAATCTAATATGCTGATTTGGAGCTCATTTTGCTTAATATATTTATGGAAAATTTATGGAAAAAAAATTTAGGGAAAAAAAATTTAGGGAATTTATGGAAAATTCTAGTAGAAAAGTATAGTAGAATAGTATAGAATAGAATAGAAAATTCTACTATTTCAGTATATTTCAGTATATTTCAGTATATTTTTATGTACAGAATAATTAAGCAGTAGCAACACATTATTTCATTATCTGTTAGGCATTAACTCTACATTAATAGAGGTTATTAAGCAGTTTAAAACTGCAGCTACAAATGCTGTACTCTTGACTTATAGTTAAAGTCAGAATTATTAGCCCCTCTGAATTATCAGCCCTCCTGTTTATTTTTTCCCCCCAATTTCTGTTTAACGGAGAGAAGATTTCTGCACATTTCTTATCATAATATTTTAATAACTCATTTCTAGTAACTGATTTATTTGATCTTTGCTATGATGGCAGTAAATAATATTTTACTTGATATTTTTCAAGACACTTTTATTCAGCTTATTGTAACATTTAAGGCCTTAACTAGGTTAATTAGCTTAACTAGGCAGGTAATGTTAATTAGAAGTTATTGTATAAAGAATGAAAGATGGTTTGTTCTGTAGACTATCAAAAAATTGCTTAAGGGGCTAATAATTTTGAACTTAAAATGGTGTTTAAAAAATTAAAATCTTTCTCCAGAAGAAAAAATATTATCAGACATACTGTGAAAAATTCTTTGCTCTGTTAAACATTATTTGGGAAATATAAAAAAAAATAATAATAATAATAATAATAATTCAAAGGGGGGCTAATAATTCTGGCTTTATCTATATATTCACATTTATAATGTGCTTAATCATTGCACTTTTACGACTGATTGATTTTTCATCACTAAATTAAGCATTGCATTATTTACAAATTATATAGTAATGGTTATTATGTGTGTTAATAAATGCTTTATTAACTCAGCTTGATTCACTTTTATGAGCTAATCTAAAGTGAGGACCGTTAATGCTTTATAAATCCCTTATAAATGACAGTTAAAGGCTTAGTATCTAATGAACAATAATCTTTGCAATCTTATCTAAAAAATAAAATGACATTTAAGCTTAAACATTGCTGAATAAAAGGAGTGTCAAAATGTTTAAACCGCACAGTAATTTTATTTTCGATAAGAACGCTAAGATTTAGTTTTCATTTGTTACAGTTTCATTTGTGTATCTTTAAATGAATAGAAATAAGTCATTTATGTTCTTTCTTCCTGTTTAGAATAAAACTGAGCCTTTAATTCTTATTATAAGGGATTTATAAAGCATTATTAGTCCTCACCTTAGATTAGGTCACCAAACTGAATGAAGCTGAGGTAATAAAGCATTTATTAACACACAAATTAACTACTATATTCTTGAATAATTAGATATATAAATGTTGGTTTGAATTGTTTATTAACCAATTTTTAATTGATTCTGAATGGCCTTAATGAACCCCAACAACTGTCATTAAATACAAATGGTTTGTAAACAATGCAATAATTTGGTAATTTAAGAAAATGAAACTTTAAAGTATGAAAGTACAATTATTAGGCACATTATAATAATGCTTTTAAGTCAAGAATACAGCATTTGCACCTGCTTACTAATGTTTATTAATGTACAGTTAATGCTTAACAGATAATGAATTCACTATTTGCTAATGCTTAATAAATGATTCATATATGTGTTTATTATAAACTGTTACCAAAGCATTCTTTTTTTAAATTAAAATATTTTAATAATCTTACCAACCCCTAGACTTGTAAATTATATTGTTATGCTATTATAAACCATTGAGTATTTTTCTGTGCCGGTCATCGTATGCGGTGTTAAACAGGATGCGATATCAGTCTAAACAGGAAAAGGCGGAGATTCATCAAATAAATGACATCCTGCAGTTTTGATTTATCGTTCTCGCCGTTCTCTCGGTCAGTGACAGAGTTGTTATTTGTTCTATATTTTAATAACTGCCTCTTATTTATCTTGGCCACACTTGGTGTAAATGTATCCACTGCTATGAAGAAAGAATCAGTCCAGGGTTTAAATTCAGTCTTCCATCTTTGGAGACAGAACTCTGGAATGTCAGTCTTCTAAATGTTCTAAAGCTCCTATGTAAGTGATGACATAATTTCTAGAAAAATGCATACATGTTTCTTTTCTTTTATCAGAGGATATGTTTGTTTTTAATTCATAAATGTAATTTATTTTATTTTGAGGGTATAGTCTGTACGTTTTCCTCTGTTTTCACTTATAAAAAGAAATGTGACAGGGTCTGACCTTTAAGCTTGTCCTCCTTTAAAGTCAAACAAAAAAAACAAGCATAAAATCATATTAAATTCAGTGATAGAACTCATCCTTGATCACTGTCAGCTTCTCCTCCATCAAATGACGTCACTTCCTTTGAGTCATCATAGCCTTAAAGGTGTATTGCACACATTTATATTAAATTAAATGCAAATGAGACAGAAACGTGGCAACAATTGTAAATTTATTTGCATAATACATTTATTTGTAGAATTTATTTTTCATTTGATGTTTTTAATCAATTGATGTGAATAATAACAACTTAAACTTGCTATTTCTGAAGTTTTTCCTTAATAACAGTTTTAGCATAACAAAACTATTAAAGCTGTAGGTTTAATTGGGCTGAGGACAAGGACAATAACAGAGTTTGTACAGAGTAGTGTTTTTAATAAAGAACAAAAATCTGAGAACCAAACGAACAACATATTCCAGAACAACTCACAGAAATCAACCTTCAGTCCATTTTGGAAATTTTGGGGATGAAATATTTTTTATTTATTGACTATATTTATGTTTTTATTTTAGATAAAATACGTTTCTGGAAGAATGTCCCATTAACTTTAATTTTTTTATTATTTTAATTATTATTTCTGTTTAATATGCTATTAAACTGGTCTTGTTAAATACCAATATAAAAAATAAATAATGGTTTTAAAAGATTAAATGGTTAAATGTTCTAATCACTGTTTATCGCCAATTTGTGAAAAGCGTGTTATGATGCAAACAAAAATAAATATAAATAGTATAGATGTTTAAAAAAATAAAAAACTAATTTACTCTCCTGTTGGTTGTCACTGAAATCCTGTTCACCATTTATATTACGTTATTAAATCATTGGCAGAAAAATCAAAAGGCTGCTTTAAATTTTTACCAATGAGATCCTTTCTTCCATATATGACATGTGAAATTAGTGCTTATATCCATTCTGTAGTACACTGCAAACAATGCTTTCATTACTTAGCTTATTTTGTCTTGTTTCTAGTCCAAATATCTTAAAATTCTTAAACCAAGAAGCATTTTCTAGACGAGCAAAACATGTCTTGTACTCAGAAATGGTCAAAATTAAGTGAATAATAATCTGCCAATGGCGTAAGCAAAATAATCTTGTCTCTCCTTTTGATGTAAGGTACCCCATTGGCAGATTATATTGCTTAAATTGTTTAAAACATGACCACCCCTTTAAATAATAAGAGTTTTTAACTGTATGCTGCAGTTTACAGAATGGCCACTGGAAACAAGGCTTACTGAATTCTACATCAAGACCTTTTAAATCTGATGTTTTTCAGAATGATGACCAAACAAAGCACATGTAGAAGGCAAATAGTTTAATTTAACTGTTGGTTAGAGACTCATACTGAATCGAAAGCTGTTTAGACACAAAATCCAATTCTGGTTTGTACATTTAGATTCACCAGATCATTTGTGAAAACGGCTTCTATTACATAATAAAACTGCGTGTGCAGTCTGAAACTGAGCCCATGATGGCTTTCAGATTGCTACAAATTATACAACATTGACGAATGAGCTTTGCAAATGCTCAAAACAGAAGGGTATTGCTGTTAGTGTCTGTTTTAAACATTTGTCGCAATTTTGGTTCTTTAAAGGGGTCGTGAACTGAGAAATCATATTTCCCTAGATCCTTTGACATATAAGAGTTGGCTACACTGTAAAAACATCTTGCAGGTTTCACATCTCAAAACCTTCTGTTAAGTCTAAAAACAGCCGATATTGAGGCCAAATATTGATAAATGTGTCATTTTATGTTATAGCGTGGCTAAACTCCTCCTTCTGCATCATTACCTGCTTAGCTCCGCCTACTAATTCACACTGCAGCAGGTACAGAGCATGAAGCGAACACAGATCTGTGTGATTTAGGAATTTGTGCAATCTCAATTCACTCCAAAAAATATTTTTTTACTGCTTGTTCAAACTATATTTAAAATGAGCTGAAACTACACAATTCTGGAGATTTCTTTGAGAAAACCTAAAGAGTCCATATTATACATGAAAAAGGGTCATATTTCGGTTATATGGGTCTCCAACAACATACTGATATGCATGCAAGGCCAAAAAACACTTTCATGGTCTTATAATATGCATTTATTTTTACCCAATTATCCCAGCGACTCCCATATGAATCGTTCAGCGATTCATTTGTTCCCAAACCCCTCCTTAGCACGAAGCTAATCTGCGCTAATTGCTCAGCGTTAGACAAATGCCCAGCGCAAGACAAATGCCCAGCGCGGTTTGTCAAGCCCCCGGCGGACGGGCCACGCCATAACTTAGATCATTTCTATTTGCAATTATTGCTGTGGCACCTCTTGCGTGAAGTGTTTTATGTTCTCAGGGCTTACCTGTACTCTGCTTTGCCCAAAGGTCCCATCCCCAGCCAGAGGGTTGTAGTGCTCACCAGCGTGTAGCAGGCTGCCTTTGTGCTTAATAAACTGGCCTTATTTTGCACGCACCCCTGATGTATTGTCTGCCCATTCTCACGAGTCTCATACACCAGTCTTTTCTGATCCTTCCTTTAACAAACGAATGAATCGCCCACTGTAAGCGTGTAGACTGCTGAATCAATTATTTCCCCTCTCACTTCCAATAATATCCAGGTAAGCACAGCATCTTCTTGACTTATGACTTCATTCATAATAGCATTTTTTGTGTTAGTATGATTTGCTCATCGCTCAACTAGTTGGGTTTTGGGGCACACGTCCTTTTAAATGTCTTGTTTTCATGCAAATTTAATTGTATATATTCATACAAATCACACTGTAAAAAGCTACTGTATGTTACTTTTTAAAAAAAAGTGAGTAAGCCTATTGCCTTAAAATGACAAGATGAAGTTACTTAAAGTAACTGTTAAGTTGACTTAATTTTTATAATTATGGTTCATGGTTTATTAGCTTAAAACAGTCAACCCGTCCTTAATTTGAACTGGATCCTGTTTTGGAAAATGTCAGATATTCGCATTTTGCTCTCCGGTATTTATTTTAATTGATTGGATATTAACTTGTGCATGGTGAATACCTGTATGTGTGTGTATGTATGTGTGTGCGAAGGCTGTGTGGATTGTGTGCGCACACAGATGACGGTAGTCATTTACATAAAAGTAAAAGTCACGTTTAACTATTGGCCCCCAACAATCAACAAAAAAATCAGCTTTCTTACGTTTATAATCACGCTCATTGGTCGGTGATTGTTTTGCGTGCTGTGAGCAGCGAAAATAAATAATGGCATAGTGACCTATACCTAAATAATAATTTATTTTAAACAATGAGTAAATCTGATGATGAGCCTGATCAGAAAAGATCCCCAGAAGATGGAACTGCGCGAATGGATCAGGAAAGCGGGAGACAGAAGCAAAGCAATCTTAAGTCTGCCAGCAAACATGACAGAGAAGGTAACTGTGAGCCAACTTCTTGAAGATTAGACTGAGTGAGTCATTTTGTTTTCTTTTTTTGTTCACTTGAAAGTTAACAGCAATGTCACACCACACAGTGGGAGTAACTATTTTCATCATGTGACCGCTATTGTTTAAAGCTTTTGACTTGTTTCAAATATCTGATAATTCTTAAATCAAGAAGCATTTTCTAGATTAAGTGGGCTGTAATAATAGTAATTTTGTGTTTGGCTTGCAATAAGATTATCTTGCTTGCCCCATTAGCAGACTGTTTTGCTCGTTTTAAGAAAAAGAAAAACATTTAATTTGTACTTATGAAAACAAAACAATATACAGAGTGATTCAAAAAGAATACCACAACTTTGAAAATCTGTATTTAATAAAAGAAACATTATTGAACCTTGGGTAATAATTCAATGTGAAGAGTATTTAAAGTCTTTTTTTCAGTAGAAAACAAGTTCATAGATGTTCAATATGACCCCCCTCCCTTTAATATGACACACTCAAGTGACATCAACCTGAAAGTTGTGGTATTCTTTTTGAATCGCCCTGTATTTTATTTTTTATTTTTACTTGTCTGGAATTTGTTTACTTTAAGCATTTTTAGATCTTTGGACTAAAAAAGACAAAAACCCTAAATAAGAAAAACGTTTCTTGCAATATTGTTTGGTATAATATAAATCCTTTGATAAGCACTTGTTTTATTTTTGAGTTTTTAACCAAAATCACATAAGCGTCCATCTATGAAGGACTGTCAAACATACATGCCACAAGTGTACACCACATATTTTTTGTTTCCAGAAATATATTCACATTGAGTTTCACCTTTAAACAACCAAACTCTGCAAGTGGATTAAGACAAATACATTTATTATTTTACCATAAAAAAGGCTTAATTCTGATTTTTTTTTTTTTTTTTGGAAACAACATTTTGTTTTACTTGTCTAGAAAATACCTCTTTATTTGTTAAATTATTATTTTTTTATTACAAATTTAGACAAGAAACTAGACAGTGGTAGTGCGATGAGACCAAAAAATAGACTATTACATCAAAATTATTTATTGTGAATGTCTTCATAATATTATAAATGGACCCCAGAGAACAGTACAAAACCCAAAAAAGGCAGTTGATGACACATTTAATCTGTCCCTTTCCATTCACAACCCCTAAAAATAGGACTTGGATTGTCAGAGGCTGAATGTTCGGAGGAGCTTCAGCTGCTTTCTCAATACTTTCCTCATATAACCAGATCATATAAGCAGTAGATGTAAAAATATGTTACTTCTGCTTAGCTGGATCCAGCACGTGAACATCTGTCAGATTCATTGCCCGGTAATCTCCAGAGGTGGGACCAAATCAAGTGTAAGCCCTGAGTCTTAACCTCAAGTCTAAATCAAGTCAAGACAATGTTTGTGAGACTCAAGCAAGTCAACTGACTGCTTATTTCAAGCAGGGTTGAGACCAATTCATTGTTTTTCATGTCAAGTAACCTGACTGCAAGTCTGTCATCAAGTTTCGAATCCAATCCGAGTCTTGTTTGATCAATTTTGTGACTCGAGTCCAAGTCAAGTTGCAAGTCATTGACTCCAGTCCAGACCTCTGGAAATCTCCAGCTATACCCTCGCAAGTGCCAATCAGGCTGAAAGATGCATTTGAGAGTCTTCAACAACACCATTGGGCCAGTAGTGGCCTAATGGTTAGGAGAGTTGCACTTGTGACCGGAAGGTTGTAAGTGTGAGTCACAGGCCCGAGTATGGGTCACTGTACTTGGCAACATGTCATGACTTTCATTTCTTCCCCATTGTTCTAGCATTTGTTGTCCAGTGCATCTGGATGTTGCAGATGCCAAATGGTTAGAGTTGCACTTGTGATCAGAAGGTTGCAGGTTCGAGTCCCAGATGATGGGAGTGAATAACCAGCACTCTCACCACCCTCAATACCAAACCTTGAGCAAGGCACCGATCCCCCAACTGCTTCCCGGGCATCAGCACCAATGCCAGTCCACTGCTCCAGCTGTGTGTTCAGTGTGTATGTGCATTCACTGCTATGTGGGTGCACTTGGTTTAGCTAAATGCAGAGCACAAATTCCAAGTATGGGTCAATGTACTTGGTAATACGTCACAACTTTCACTTTATCTCATTGTGCGAGTGTTTGGTGTTCGGTGCATCTGAAGGTCGCAATTGACCAATGTTTAGAGAGTTGCCCTTGGGATCAGAAGGTCACAGGATCGAGTCTCAGGTGATGGGAGTGAATAACCAGTAGTCTCACCACCCTCAGTACCACAGCTTGAGCAAGGCACCGAGCCCCCAACTGCTCCACGAGCTTCCCAACAATGCCTGCCCACTGCTCCAGTTGTGTGTGTGTGTGTGTGTTCAATGCTCTGTGTGCTCCCTTGGATGGGTTAAATGAAGATCACAAGTTCTGAGTATGGGTCACCATGTGAAATATATCATGACTTTCACTTTCACTTTTCCCAATTGTGCTAGTGTTTGGTGTCCGGTGCATCAGTAGGTTGCAAGTGTTGAATGGTTAGCAAGTTGCACTTGTGAACAGTTGGTCGCAGGTTCCCAAGTGGTGGGAGGAATAACCAGCACTCTCACCACGCTCAAAATACCACAACTTGAGCAAGACACCAATCCCCCAACTGCTCCTGGGGCACCACACCAATACCTGTCCACTGCTCTGTGTATGTTCACTGCTGTGTGTGCACCCTTGGATGGGTTGAATGCAAATTCCAAGTATGGGTCACCATGGGAAATATGTCATGACTTTTCCCCTTTGTGCTAGTGTTTGGTGTCTGGTGCATCTGGAAGTTGCCGAATAGTTAGAGAGTTGCACTTGTGAACAGAAGGTCACAGGTTTGAGTTTCGAGTGGTGGAAGTGAAAAACCAGCACTCTCACCACCCTCGAAACCATGGCTTGGGCAAGACACCAATCCCCCAACTGCTCCCAAGGTGCCACATCAATGCCTCCACACTGCTCTGTGTATGTTCACTGTTGTGTGTGCACCCTTGGATGGGTTGAATGCAAATTCCGAGTATGGGTCACCATGAGAAATATGTCATGACTTTTCCCCTTTGTGCTTGTGTTTGGTGTGTGGTGCATCTGGAGGTTGCCAGTGCCGAATGGTTGGAGAGTTGCACTTGTGAACAGAAGGTAACAGGTTTGACTCCCAAGTGGTGGAAGTGAAAAACCAGCATTATCACCACCCTCGAAACCATGGCTTGAGCAAGACACCAATCCCCCAACTGCTCCTGAGGTGCCACATCAATGCCTGCACACTGTGTATGTTCACTGTTGTGTGTGCACCCTTGGATGGATTGAGTGAAAATTCCGAGTATGGGTCACCATGGGAAATATGTCATGACTTTTCCCCTTTGTGCTAGTATTTGGTGTTTGCAAGTGCCGAATGGTTGGAGTGTTGCCCTGTGAACAGGTCACAGGTTCGAGTCCCAAGTGGTGGGAGTGAATAACCAGCACTCTCACCACTTTCAATACCACAACTTGAGGAAGGCACCAATTCCCCAGCTGTTCCAGGTGTGTGTTCACCTTGTGTGTGCACTTGGATGGGTTGAATGCAGAGCTCAAATTCCAAGTATGGGTCACCGTACTTGGCAACATGTCATGACGTTCACTTTTTCCCATTGTTCTTGCGTTTGGTGTCCAGTGCATCTGTAGCTTGCAAGTCCCAAATGGTTAGAGAGTTGCACTTGTGAACAGAAGGTTGCAGGTTTGAGTCCTAGTTTGTGGAAGCACTCCTACCACTCTCAATACCACAACTTGAGCAAGGCAAGGCTAGTATTTGGTGTCTGGTGCATCCGAAGGACGCATGTGCTTATCCAAATGGTTAGAGAGTTGGACTTGAGATCAGAAGGTCATAAGTTCAAGTCCCAGGTCTAAATATGGGTCACCGTGCTTGGCAACATATCACAACTTTCCGTTGTTCCCCTTGTGCTAGTGTTTTGGTGCGTCCCGAGGTCACAGGTCAGCTCTGACTGAAGTCTGCAAAGCTCTTGTTGGTGGAGAAGGGCTCCTGTGGGATAGGAAAGAAGAACTGCTGCGGTAGGAGAAAGCCGGAGCTCTGCAGGGTCTGATGGTGGAGCTGCAGCTCTCTGTGAGTGTGTGCATGCTGCAGAGAGTTAGTGGTGTATGGCGGAGGAGGCGGAGGTAACAGAGGCTGTGTGGGTGTGGATGCTGATGAAGATGAAACCGCCATGAGCTGCTGCTGTTGGTGTTGATGATGTTGTGAACATTGACCCATCGTTTCACTGCGGCCCAGGGAGAAGCGGCGGAGCGAGCTCCCTCCACCCGCAGAGCTGGAGCTGGTGGTGGCGGTGCTGGACTGGCGGGATGGCGTTCGCAGGCTGGGTGGAGCTGTGGTGAGGATCATGGGGATGGTTTCTCCTTGGCTGCGCAGAGAGAAGCGGATTGGCTGCTGGGTTTGCTGTTTGGGTCGCAGACAGGTGCAGCAGTACACTGCCACCAGAGAACCCACCACCACAAACGCCACAAAGATGGATCCCACCATCAGGAAGGGCACGTAGATTGGCTCTGCGAACAACAGAAGTCAGTGCATTAGCATGTGCAAAGGTTTTCAAGAGAACCTCTTGCTGAAGTATTTGTTTCATTAATTGGGATTTTGAAAGTTTTTATTAATGTGTTGTTATTATTAGCTATGAAGCACATCAAGCAGCCATGATGAGAATCACAACATCACAAACTTTGGAAATAAAAATAGGATCATCACCTTTCATAAAAGTTGTCCTAAAACTACTGAACAACACCTATTCTAGTTCTAGGACAATATTGAAAAACACTTTTGATTCTTTACTTTGAGTATTGACGTGCGTGCGTGCGTGTGTGCGTGCGTGCGTGCGTGTGTGTACAGGTGAAGTTAGAATTATTAGCCCCCCTTTGATTATTTTTTTCTTTTTTTTTTATGTTTTCCAAATGATAATGTTTTTTCTTCTAAAGAAAGCCTTATTTGTTTTATTTTAAGTAGAAAAAAAGCTGTTTAAATTTTTTTTTAAAGAATTTTAAGGTAAAAATCATTAGCCACTTTAAGCTTTTTTTTTATGATAATCAACAAAACAAACCATTTTTATACAATAATAATACTAATATCCCTAACCTGCCTTGTTAACCTAATTAACCTAGTTAAGCTAGTAAGTTTAAGTGTATTAAAAATATCTAGTCAAATATTATGTAATAATATTCTCTCTGTTAAACAGAAATTGGGGGGGGAAAAAAAATAATTTAGGGGGGCTAATAATTCTGACTTCAACTGTGTATACACACACACACACACACACACACACATATATATATATATATATTTATATGTGTGTGTGTGTGTGTGTGTGTACATATTTTAATCGGAAGCTATACAATATTAAATTATTGCATATACATCAGATTAATCACTACTGAAGCAAAATCTGGAACATATGTAACAAAATAACCTACGATAACCGTCCAAAATTAATACACTCATTTTTATTTTAATACACACATTTTTATGTTATAGAAAAATATTCAATACAAATATTAAGAAGAGGAAAAATTTTGTTTCAATTTTGTAGGCTGTAATTTTTAAGTTTGATTGTATTATCTTTCCATTTCTAAATATATTTGGTGACTAAAATAATATTTCAATAAATCTGTTTAATGAATCTCATTTGCTTAATGAACCAAAATACATTGCTTATATTCATTGAGAAATTGATAAAAATATTAATTTTCAAAATGGGGTGTACTCAATTATGCTGAGCACTATATATATATATATATGCATTATTGCATTATTATGCATTATTACATTTGAACAAAAACTTTGTCAGAATTTGCTAGTATATGAATGTTCGCATTATATATATATATAAATATATATATATATATATTATATATATATATATATATATATATATATATATATATATATATATATATATATAATGCGAACATTCATATACTAGCAAATTCTGACAAAGTTTTTGTTCAAATGTAATAATGCATAATAATGCAATAATGCACTAATGTAATTAACGCCTCGCTTTTTACGGTGTATTAAGTGTGACTGTTGTCAAAATTACGTTTTAATTAGTTTAATTAATTATCTCAGGGTTTACTATGTGTCAGTCTTTAAATGCTCTCAGTTATTATCAGTTGGTTTTAGTTTTGTATTTGTTTTGTTTTTTAATTCACCAGTAAATTTCAAAGTTCTGTGGTAAAATATAAACTGACAATACATGTTACATTTCTGATAAGGAAAGGAAGAATATCTGGCAACTTGTAGAAATGACAAATTCTATATTGATATTTTGAGATGTGAGATGCATTGAGTAAAACCAGGTAGGTGTGTCAGGTTCATATAACTGAAAATAATTTATTCAACTAGACGTCATTACAGCAGCTTGTCATAAAACTGTTTATTTTATTATCATATATTCATCAAGGTACATTAGAATTGTTCAGTGACAAACGTATATTCAAAGACATTCTTTTTTTTTCTTTCATAACTAAAAACCCATCTCAACATAATTCCACATGTACTATTCTCTCTTCTATTATTTTTTTTCTTTGCAAACCCTTTACAACAGTTTGCAGTGATGGACAAATTATCTTTCACTACTTTGCAGGAATAACATTTTTCAGGAGATACTTTAGTCAGTTCTTTGAATCATAAGCATACAGACTGGAAAAAAAATCATCGATTTACTTCATTTTTTTAATGTAAGTGGTTGCAAAAAATTTATATGGGCTGAAACTAACAAATTGAGTTTAACATTACTAAATTTAATTTGTTTATTTAAATTTAGCCCATATAAATTGTTAGCAATTACTTATAATAATAATAAAAAAAACTTTTTTTTGTCATAATTTAACTAGCTTAATTAGCTTAAATGGGCAAGTAAGGGTAACACTGGTTTGTTCTGCAGACAATCGAATTTTTTAGACTTTCTCCGGAAAAAAAGTATAGGATATAGTGTGAAACGCTCTGTTTAACATAATTTAGAAATTATTGAAAAAGAAAAATCACAGGAGGGCTAATAATTATGACTTTAACTGTAGTTAATGTTGGTAAATTCATTAACTAATGACATCTTATTGTAAAGTGTGTCTATGTATTTAATAGTTCCTAACTCGGAGTCTTACGGGCAGCATATTGCGTGTTGTTCTCCACTTCTCTGTCATTCGTGCACGTTCCCTGATCGAGGCGCGCGTCCGGCGCCGCGCAGCAGTAGCGCAGCGAGCAGCTCCCGCAGCACACCGTCGCGTCCGCCGTGTCGAAATCCTCCGGACACTGAAAACCCTCATGGTAATTCCCACTGCTGTCCAGCCAGCCGTGACAGTACTCTCCACGGGCTTCAGATATTCGCAGATTCCATGTCAAATACCCCAGAACCAGGCAATTGAGCAGGCGCACCATACCGGCGAGACGCGATTCCAGTTTTTTAAAACTCGCCGACAAACTTGAATTAAACCAGCCTCAAATAAACTATCGATGATTTAAAATACTCCATCAGCTCACAGGATTGAAATCGTTCAGCGAAAAAAAAATCCAAAGATGCTGTCCAAATCCACTAGCTACCAGGGAACACCTAGCAAAATATACCGACTTCAAAATGTCATTTCCAGAAACTCCATGATTTTATCCGCATATCATCCGTGTCGTTTTAAGCTGCTGTTCGTGATTATGTAATCCATGTCAGTGTGGTATAATAAAAAGTTCAAAAATGTTATGAAAATACTTCGCTAACTCGTCGTTGTTCTGACTGCATGAAGATGCGCGTCTGCTCTGAAGCGGAGTATCTAAAGCGCGCCTCTCTCTCTCTCTCTCTCTCTCTCTTTCTCTCTTTCTCTCTCTCTCTCTCTCTCTCTCTCTCTCAATTATTCAAATTACCTTTATTAACATGACCTGCACAGCATTGCCAAAGCAATTATACAAGACGTAAAAAGAGAACAATTAAGAATAGATCTGTAAAATAATTACATATATATATATATATATTATATGCAGAGTAAATAAATATAAGTAAATAGCATTTATATAACAGGAAAAAGATTTTAAAGTGTTTAAGACATTAAAAGCAACAATAATAATGAAATAAATAAATTAAATAAAAAATTAAAAAATAATAAATTAAAATATAAAGATAATGGTATTACTAGTAATTATAAAAACATTTTATAAGAAAAGCTCTTGCTTTAGGTTTGTCCATTGGCTCACAGTCTGAGTTTGTGGCAGGGTGACATTTGGCTGCTGTTGGGATCATTGTGGAATTTTCATCTAACATACTGTATATCTTAATTTTTCGGAATATTTGATAATGGCATAACATTTGGATAAATTAATCACACACACACACACACACACACACACACACGAGCTCGTCTCTGCGTCCTGCTGCCCAGAGGACTTGAGATGGACAGCACGATGCGTAGGTTTGTGTTAGTCAGATTTGATTTTAATCTTTGTGGTCATATCATTGTAAAGTCATAACATTATCGATTTGACTAATTTGTATCACAGCATTAAAAGTAAGACTGATAAACTGTTGCTTAATTTCTAGCTTGTCCTAGTCATTTTAAAGATGCATCTCATTTTATTTTTTTGCCCAAAATGTTTTTATTTTATTTTATTAGATTTATAAATATTAGTTGCCTTTTTCTATGGTTGACTGCTGTTTAAAACAAATTGTAGATAAATTGAGGTCAAATTGTTTAAAAGTATATTTCGCTTTCATTTAGTGTGTCAGTCTGGTAAGCTGGAGAAAAGTTTGCCTCTGGATTCCTGTCATGTTGTCGCCCTCTTCTGGCCATTGTGATCTTTTGCTGCGCCTGTTATTGTCTGTTCATTATATTGTATATGAAATCCTCTGGAACGAGTGTTTTCTATTGTTTTCTTCTTCAGAGAACATTATGTCCCTCTTTTTATTCACAGGTTTAAAATGTTAAAAATATAGTGTAAATAGTTACAAATATTTTAGACCCCATCTGTATAATTATTGTACAGTACCTGACAAAAGTCTTATCGCCTATCCAAGTTTTAGAAACAACAAATAATATCTTGACTTCTAATTGATCATTTGGTAACAGAAGTGGTTTATATAAAAGGCAAAGGTCTCTAGATTACGCTTATTTTACCAAAATAAAATACGATCATGTCTTGATTTTTAATTATTTCATTAGGGCGGAAAGGTCTGACTTTGCTTAGACAAAAGTCTTGTCACTTAACAGAAATAATGTACAGTATAGAATATAAAGTCATGCTGCAGTGCAAGAGAAATGAATATTGTGTCTGACTCCCATGAGCTTGGAGGACTGCATCCATACATCTCTGCAATGACTCAAATCATTTATTAATAAAGTCATCTGGAATAGCAAAGAAAGCCTTCTTGCAGGACTCCCAGAGTTTATCAAGGTTATTTAGATTCATCTTCAGTGCCTCCTCCTTCATTTTCTTCAAGACAAGCTCAATAATGTTTATATCTGGTGACTGGGCTGGCCAATCATGGAGCACCTTGATCTTCTTTGCTTTCAGGAGCTTTGATGTGGTGGCTGAAGTTTGAGAAAGAGCACTATCCTGCTGGAGAATTTGCCTTCTCATGGTGTTTGTAATGTAATGGGCAGCACAAATGTCTTGATACCTCAGGCTGTTGATGTTGCCATCCACTTTGCAGATCTCTCGCACGCCCCCATACTAAATGTAACTCCAAACAATAATTTTTTTATTCACCAAACTTGACTTATTTCTGTGAGAATCTTGGGTTGATGTGGGTTCCAGTAGGTCTTCTGCAGTATTTGTGGTGATTGGGATGCAAGTATACCTTCTGCCACTTTTCCAAATGATCAACTAGAAGTCAAGTTATTATTTGTTGCTCTTACAACTGGGATCAACGACAAGACTTTTGTCAGGTAGGCCAAGTGTATAAAGACCCATGTTTGAACCAAAAAATATTGGTATTATAATTAGATCTTTTAAAATTGTGTGAAAAATATTTGGTTTCTAGTTTTATTGATACTTTGTGCTACTAATTATTCTAGTGCCGTATTTATTTACATATTTTAATCACATTTGTATTTCAGTTAGTCATGTTTCTGTTAGTTATTTTAAAAGCAAATTCATTCATTCACTTGCAATCTGGGGTTGCCACAGCGGAATGAACCACCAACCGCCAAACCCCTTAAGCACTCTCCTGTGGTCCTTGGATATCAGTTTGAAAGTCCCTGTTCCATACAGTGTGGGACTATACAATGATTTGCTTGGTGTTAGTTTTATATATTAATTTGTTCATGAAGTCTCGCTGTTTTTATGAGAATGGTTGTCACTAGCGGTTAATATAGCTATGATCAATAGCGTTTTGGCTCAGTGTAAAAAGCAATTCTTTTCGAGTAGGGTAATTTGCAGACTGACGAAAACAGTTACACAAAAATAACAAGCTTTAGCTTGCATATGATGGGCTACAAGTCCATCTGGAACCAAAGCAGAAGTGGAGAAACAGACGTTTGCTTTCTTGCTCAAAGAGTTTTAATCAGGATGCGAATTACAGGGGGGTATATGGGGGGATTGCCCCCCGCCCCCCAATTACGCCTTGATCTCTCCTGAAGGACATCAAAACAAGATGTGTGGGGGGTCAACCCTTTGAAATTGAGAAATAGTTTGCTCTGACCTGTATTTTAAATAATAATGTTAATAATGGGTGACGCGGTGGTGCTGTGGGCAGCAAGTAGGTCGTTTGTTCGTGTCTGATGTCCAGTGATGTGACTTAGGCTATATATATCCTCCTGAGACCCAAAGAAACATTTTTTTCTGTGATTTTCTGCATCCTTATGGGTAAAAAAAAATTCTACAGAGTTTTTAAATTTTGTTTTTATTTTTATTTTTACAGCATGTCCACTGTAGTGGACCACAGGACCATTTCAGTTCGAAATGACCGCCACTCAGACAACAAAACTGTACAGGATATGGCTGTAAAGGGATATTAATCCAATATTAATGTAACAAAAACAAAACAAAAGCCATTTTTTCCTTTTGTATTGAAATTCCTGAAAACATTTAGTCTGAAAGGGAGCCGAACTAAAAAGCAAAACAAAAAAAAGTGATGTTAATCCAAAACAAATTTAACATAAAAGCGCTTTAAAACGTATTGTCATTCTCTAACCGTCTAATTTTCAGACTCTCCCTCAACTTTCTTATAAAGAATCCTCTCTGCTTTAGTTTTGCCCCCACAACATGCAGTCATTAATTACATTCAGATGGTCCTGGTGTCCACTATAGTGGACATTTAAAAAAGGTGATATTTTGAAACACAAACAAGTTAACAGCTTTGAACGCTAAATGTATGGTTCCTGACAATTTAATAAATAAATATATATGTAATAATAATAGTAAAAAAACATTTAAAAGCTACATTTTACATACCTCTCTCCTTCCTATAAAATGTACTTTTTTTTGTATGTCGGCCATTTTGGATGCAGTGTAAGAAATGGTTCCTATCATGCCAGCCAATCAAATGACATATCACAGGATGTCCTCTGAACATGGACTTGACAGAGTAGCTCAAAAGATTCAAAGAAAATTAATGAAAACGCAATGTCCACTACAGAGGACCCAAGTCAATGGGCAGGGTCTAAGGAGGATAAATCGATCTTTTTTTTCTACTTTATTCAGCCTATTTCCATATAGATTTTATCTTATTTTGATTGGTTTTGTGATTTTTTTTTTAACCTTTAAGGGGACCAATTTTTTACAAGATGTAAAATAAGTCTCTAATGTCTCTAAAGTGTGTATGTGAAGTTTCATCTCAAAATATCAAACATTTAATGTTTTATAACTCTTTGAAACTCACCCTTTTAGGCTTTGATCCTAATTGTACCATTTTGGTGACCGACAAAAAATGGCAGAGTTACAAATGCCTCTGCACCAGATTTAAAACAGGACTAGTGTTATCTCTCTGAAACACTGAAAATGTCAACAGAAGTGGTTCAGAAGAAGATAAATGATATGGCTTACGCCTGCTTTTCACTCAGTTATCATCACTTAGGGGGTACTCACACTATGTACAGTTGCTTTGAACCGGGCCGAAGCAGGCTTGTCCCCCCTCCCGTCTCCCCCGATGGCCCACACTCACATTGCATTCATGCCTGAGCATGCTTACGTCATTGATGTTGTGCTGTTCAGAAAGCACTCTTGCTCAGCATAGTGGACATTTCTGTTCTGTCGTTTTAGTGGTTAGGGATGCAGTGACACGCAGTCAAATATTTCACCGAACAGATCCAGCACTTTTGACCCTCATAAACAATCATAAAGTCCTCTTGCTGCAGGAATTAGGAGGTTTGCTGACGGTGCAGCGAGGGGTTTGCATCTTTAATAAACTACGACAGTTTGCGTGCAATGAATAGTAAGAATGATTTATAAATACATATGAAATGGTCCCTTAAAAGTCACGTCTTGCAGTTTCGGGCTAAGGCATGCTTTGCACTTACAAGCATACTGCGCCCTAGTGAACCGTGCTCTGGCACACTTCTTCCAACTGGGCCAGGGCCGGCCAACTGAACTGCGAACAAGCCGGGTTCAGAGCACTCACACTTCACAAACGATCCGGGAATCGGGCCTGGGCACGGTTCACGTATAGTCTGGGCTTTTTGCCTTTGATGACATGTGCACAGGGAGAATGCCAATCCAATTGTTTCTGTTTTTAGACTGTTTTTATCAAGTGTGATTATAAAAGATAGAATGAATACATTTTTACCATTAGAGGCTATTTTAAATAATGATATTTTGGATCATTTCACACAATGCTGCCACACAACTGTGTTTAAACCCCTTATAAAATTGATTTTTGCATAATAGTTCCCCTTTTAATAGTTTTAGCATTCGAAATACAGTAGCAAAAATTATAAGAAGTTTTTTGTTCAATAAAAATTCCCAAAATGTACACACAATTTCAAAAGAAATCACTTTATGTAAAATAAGTTGTCACAGAATAGGAATATACAGTAATAGGCCTAACTAAACTATTGTATCAAACATTGAGGAGACACTAACGTGCCTTTTTTTTATTATTCATTCATTCATTTTCTTTTCGGTTTAGTCTCTTTTTTTTTATCTGGGGTCCCCACAGCGGAATGAACTGCCAACTTATCGAGCATATGTTTTATGCAGCGGATGCCCTTCCAGCTGCAACCCATCACTGAGAAACACCCATACACATACACTACAGCCAATTTAGCTTAATTCACCTATAGCGCATGTGTTTGGATTGTGGGGGAAACCAGAGCACCTGGAGGAAACCCACGCCAACTTGGGGAGAACAAGCAAACTCCACACAGAAATGCCAACAGATCCATCCGAGGCTCCAACCAACAACCTTGTGAGGCTATCGTGCTACTCACCGTGTCGCCACTATTTTAAAATCATCTATTTATTCATTTATTAAATTACAATAGGCGACACGATGGCTCAATGGGTAGCACTGTCACCTGTCAGCAAGAAGGTCAGCATGTTTTCGCCGTGTTGGTGTGGTGGAGTGTACGACTATGAATGTGAGTGTGTATGGTTGTTTCCCAGTCCTGGGTCGCAGCTGGAAGGGCATCTGCTGAGTAAAACATATGCTTGATAAGTTGGTGGTTTATTACGCTGTGGCGGCCACTGATTAATAAAGGGACTAAGCCAAAAAGCGAATGAATGAATGAAACTAGGCAATACAAAGATATATTTGACTAAATTGGACCACAAAACGTTTAATTGCATGGTGTAGCAATAGTCAAAACACAATGTATGGGTCAAAACCATTCATTTTTTTACACCAAAAATCACGAAGATCATACATTACATTCAATATTTTAAATATTTTTAAAAATTGATTAGTAATGTTTATTAGACAGTGTTAAAGACAGTTTTCTCTGAATTTTTATGCTTTATGTTCAAATATCTGCAAGACATAACATCCTAGGTGGGCTATATTTTAATAGAAAGCTTTAGTCAGATTTTAAATCTATTTTTTTTTACATTTATTTTAAATCTCAATTTCTTACAAAAACACCAGCTATTTTGTTGTTCAGTGTCGCATTTAATGTATTTACAAAAAAAAAAAAAACTTTTTACTACAATTACCTGCATGTGAATGCGGAATTTAATACAGTCTATAATTTATTTTATTTTATGTGTTTATTTATTTATTTATTTATTTAGTTATTTATCTATTTATTTAAGTTTGTTATTTGCATTGGTATTTGTATCTTTAACTGCCTCTAGGCTAAGTTTTGTTCAGTTCAGCATAAAACAACAGCAACAAAAACAAACAAGCATGCCCATAGCACCTCTATTTGCCAGAAAAAAACATGGAGGGATCTCACGCACACCTCTTCATATCCTCATGGACCTCTGTCTCATCATCCGACCGACACTCCCACTGATAGAGCATCAGCCGCCGGTGCCCCCTCCGCCGGTATTCCCCTGTTGGTAGAATTAAAGCCAGCGCGTGCGGTTACCGCCAGGGGATTGGAGCAATGACTTGTCAGTAAAGTCACCCACCCTCTGAGTGTCTCAGACACAGTTAGAAGTGTTTGAGACACAGAGAGGCAGGCAGGCGGCGAGACACTGAGCAAACCACACCGGGACGGAACGACTCTTAACTCCGCGGGAGATGGAGGAGGAGATGCTACCGGCTGACGAAGGTCTCTCTGCGGCCAAAATCAGCAGGCAGCAGCGGAGTCCGTACAGCTCCCTTAAAACCTTCCCGAGCAAGCGCACAGTAGGTAAAGCGAGATATGATGACAGACCCACAATGGTGGACATCCCGCAGCTCGGAGACCATCATCATCATCTCAGTCATCAGCATCAGCAGCAGTTTTCTCAGCGCGTGCCGCTTCCCCAATCCCCGCTGCCCATCAGCAGCAGCACCCATCAGCACCGGCTCCCCTGCGAAATCAGGCCCAGCAGCAGAGCTTCCTCAGCGGGGAGCGGCGCGGCGGCGTCGGCTTCATTTGGCAGCCCGCGGAGGGTCGCGGTCGCGGGCCAAGAGTCCGGTAGACTCCGCGCCGAGATCAGCCACCAGACTCCAGACTGCACCTACGGAATAAGCTCAGGTAAGTGGACAAGTTTGCCTAACAAAACTTTTTTATCCACTATGCTGAAAGCAGAGAGTAGGCTAACTATACCGAAAAGAGGAACTGAATTCTCCTGCATATCGCAGCATACATCCATATTTTGGAACCCACGCCCAAATGATGCGACTAATTCAAGCATGCTTAATTTCCCTCAAGAAAATAATGACTAAAAACAGTAGCAGTTGCTTAATTTCAGTAGGCAGTATGATATTGTGAATGCGTTACGGTCTTTTGTGATGCCATGCGAGTTTTCTATTTACCAACATAGGATACTTGTTTGTTTAACATTTATATCACAAGCCCAAGTGCGTAGGAAATCCCTGGAATGAACAATGATCCATGTAAACACAGAAAGCCATGCGTAGAATATCAGTAATTTGTACTCTTTTAAAAGTAAAGCTTCCGAAAAGGTTTGTGTGATGAAGCGGAATCATTTTTGTTGAGCACCTAAATGTTTAACAACCTTTTTCTATAGTGCAAATAACATTTTAATAATCTAAAGTTTACTGAATGTAGTTTTTTTTTTTTTTTTTTTTGGATGTTAAAAGTTTGTGAAACCATTTTAAAATAAAAAGTCGTTGTTTTAAAAAGTTTAATATAGATGCTTTTTATTAAAGTCATACAAGTTTAAATATATTGGTTATTAATGTCACTATTTTTGGTTGCCCAAAATTAAAAAAAAAAAAAAATCTATTTTTAAATTTTGATCAACTTAACATTTATACCTCAAACACAATTGTGAAATCCCTCAAATGAACAATGTTCTATATATGTAAACACAGCAATTCAGGAAATACTGTAGATTGACTCTCTTAAAAATAAAGCTTCCAAAGTGGTTTATGCATGAACATTTTAATAATCTAAAGTTTGGATATTAAAGCTTTGTGGAACCATTTGTAAATAGAAAACCTTATTTTTTTAAGTCTAATGTAGATGGTTTCTATTAAAGTATTAAAAATATAGGTAAAGGTTACATTAATGCCACCATTTTAGGTTGCTCAAAATTTTCTTACAAAAAACTTGTTTTATTATTTTAACATTAACCTTTCTTTAATGACATTGCTGGTTTCATAACATCCAACTACTTCATTCCACAAAAGGATCTTTATAGTGTAAAAAATGTTAAAATGTTCTGGTATAAAATGTGGTTGTGCATTAACATATCACTTGGGTTGCAGCTGGAAGGGCATTCGCTGCATAAAACATATGCTCGATAAGTTGTCAGTTCATTGCACTGTGGGTAACACTTTATTAACTAAATTCAACAAACAGACCATCATAATAAAGTGTGACCTTAAGTAGTTCTTAGGAATGGCTGTAAAATCACCCCATTGCAATCTTTATTTTTAAGTGCAAAGAACGAATGTCTGGAATGAGAAGCCAGCAAAGTCTGTAATAGATGTCTAAACATAGACGTCTTGGCTAAAACTAGGCTAAATTTGGGTTGTCAGTAAACCACTAATAGATGTCTAACAATAGTCCAAAAATAGACTATATCAAAAAGACGAATGAAATACTCCACATGTGAAGTCTGTCTATTTGAAGGGTCTATTTTTGGACTATTGTTGGACATATTAGATTTTCACTGACAGTAGCTTTGTTTTTGCCAATACATCTTTATTAAGACAGCTATTAGATGTCTTTTAAATACAAAATTGCTTGGTGGGAAAGTTAAATACTCTTTTTAAAATACAAGGTTTTTGCAAAGATGCCACAGAAGAACCATTTTTGTTATATATACCGTATATATATATATAAAACCATTTGTGACACTGAACATTTTTGGATGCATCAATGCCAATGAAGAACATTTTAAGATTAGCTGCAAAAATCTCTACATGCCGTCTGAAATTCTTCTCTAAAATGAACATTTTTATCAAGCTCCTGTGTGTATGTTCAGTAACATCACTTTTATGGCAAGGAATATGTCCTTTTCCTAGTCCCTAGTCTTTAAAGTGAAATAGCTTAACATAAACAAAGGAGGCTGAGAAAAATGTTCATTTTCAATGGAACTTTTGGACGGCACTCTTCATTAATTTAATTATATACTTTTCTTTTTGCAAATTTCTGTACATGTTAAAATTCTTCCATCACACGTCCTGTTTTTCTCACCACCTCGCTGATTTACCTAAAGTTGTCAACATCAGTAATTGTTTTTCATCTGCTTGTTTTGTTGGTTTTCATTCAGCAGAGCCTCAGGCCTTCACAAATTGCGAAGTTGTGTTGTTATCTTACGACAGGGTGCCACTGTGTCTGTACAAACATTCAGCTGATCTCTTTTTCTCCACATGAGTTATTAGATTTGATATGGAAATATTTAAGATTAACCTTGCATCTTTTTATATCTTTTGATTTGGAGCATTTCAAGACATCATTAAATGCAGAATATGAATATTCAAGATGTTTCACAGTCCATACTGTCGTTTTTTTTTTTTTTGCTTTATTGTTATGAAACATCCAATGCAAAAGAATGCATGAGAGGATTTTTTTATAGCCAATCAGACAATGCTAATGGTTTCATTTTTCAAGCCCTGGGGAAAGCAGCCGTAGACACCCAAGGACACAGCTCTGAGATCAGCGCAATAATCCAAATTGCATTTAAAAGCTCCTCCAAAGGGATTGTGATTAAAACAAATGTGGCTCATAAATTTGGCTCTGCGGCACATGTTGTGTTTAATGAAATTTCATGAGGCTCACTCTGCGTGGCACAACCGAGGAAGAAAGAAAGAAAGAAAGAGGGAGGGAGAGGAAAAAACGACAGCAGCAAAAGAGGAGGGAGAATGATATCAAATCCATCTTGCTGGGGGTAAACAGAGATGCCGCGCATGTTAATAAATGGCCACATCTGCTTAAGCCTGATAGACACATCCAGACGACGGCGGCGGAGGCTCTGCCCGTCACTCACATGCTGCCAACGCCGCTGCCGGAGCTGATAATTGTCTGCCCTGTGTCTTTGTGTGAGGTGGCAAATTCATAATCGTCCTCTTAAGATTCTGCATCTGGGTGCGGCTGTGGGAGACTGAGTAATTGTATGCGGTTCGTTGGTCAGCGTTTTCCCTTTATTAATCTCTCAGCTTCTTCTCCTCAGATTCAGAGGATTTGGAAGATGTCAGTGCTGTTTACTAGAATAATGACACAATGAAAATGAGATCTTAGTATGTGTGTGTGTGTGTGCACGCTTTTGTGACATATCAGGACACACATTTGTATAATGGCATGGGTATGGCAGTTATTACATGGAGATGGTGAATTATGAGGACATTGCTGATGTCCCCATTTTCAAAGGCTTATAAATCATACAGAATTAGTTTTTTTTTTCTTTAGAAAGTAAAACTGCACATAGTTTCTTTTAAGGGGTAGGGGTTGGGTGTAGGGTTGGGGTAAAGGAATAGAAAATACAGTCTATATCATATAAAAAGCAATAGAAGTCTATAGTATGTCCCCAAAATTTTCTAAAACCTTGTATAAGCACACATTTTTTTGTGACATATCAGGACACACATTTGTATAACAACATGAGTATAGCAGGTGTTACAAGAAGATTGTGAATTATGCGGACAGTGATGATATGTCCATTTTTCAAATGGTAATCCTACAGAATGAGTTTTGTTGTTTTCAGAAAGTAAAACTGCCACAGTTTCCTGTAAGGGGTAGGGTTTAGGTGTGGGTTTGGGGTAGGACAATAGAAAATACAGTTTGTAACATATAAAATACAATAGAAACCTATTGAATGTCCCCAAAATTCTCAAAAAAAAAATTGTGTGTGTGTGCATGTTTTTGTGACATATCAGGACACAAATTTGTATAATGGCATGGGTATGTCAGGTGTTACAAGTATAGATTGTGAATTATGAGGACATTGCTGATGTCCCCATTTTTCAAAGTGCTTATAAATCATACAGAATGAGTTTTTTTTCTTTAGAAAGTAAAACTGCACATAGTTTCTTTTAAGGGGTAGGGTTAGGTGTAGGGTTGGGGTAAGGAAATGGAAAAAACAGTTTGTATCATATAAAAAAAGCAATAGAAACCTATAGAATGTCCCCAAAAAACTTGTGTGTGTAAACACGTTTTTGTGACATATCAGGAAACACATTTGTATAATTGCATGAGTATAGCAGGAATTACAAGGAGATTGTGAATTATGAGGACAGTGCTGATGTCCCAATTTTCAAAATGGCTTATAAATCATACAGAATGTAGAAGTAGAAGTGTTTGTAGAAGTAAAACTGCACACAGTTTCCTGTAAGGGGTAGGGTTAGGTGTAGGGTTGGGGTAGGACAAAATAAAAAACAGTTTGCATCATATAAGAAAACAATGGAAACCTATGAAATGCCTGTCAAATTCTCAAAAAAACCTGTGTGATTGTTTGTGTGTACGTTTTTGTGACACATCAGGGCACCACTTTTGATAATGGCATGGGTATGGCACTTATTACAAGTAGATTGTAAATTACGAGGACATTGCTGATGTCCCAATTTTTAAAAAGGCTTATTAATCATACAGAATAAGTTTTTTTCTTCAGAAAGTGAAACTGCACACAGTTTCCTTTAAGTGGTAGGGTTAGGTGTAGGGTTGAGCAATAGAAAATACAGTTTGTATTGACTAAAAAAACAATTGAAACCTCTGGAATGCCCCCAAAATTCTCGAAAAACTTGTGATAAAACTATAATGGCATGGGTATGGCAGGTCCTGCTTCCATTCATGGCCAAGATTCTGGAGAAAGTAGTGTTCAAGTCCTGAACTTTCTTACTCAAAACAACCTCATGGACAACAAGCAATCTGGCTTTAAGAAAGGCCACTCAACTGAGACTGCCCTGCTCTCTGCCATGGAGGATCTCGGACTGGCTAAAGCAGACTCTAAATCATCAGTCCTCATCTTGCTGGATTTGTCAGCTGCTTTTGACACTGTAAACCACCAGATCCTGCTATCTACGCTTGAGTCACTGGTTATTCAGTGGTTCAGATCTTACCTCTCTGATAGGTCAATCAGGGTGTCTTGGAGGGGAGAGGTGTCCAACCTACAGCATCTAAACACTGAGGTACCTCAGGGCTCTGTTCTTGGACCACTTCTCTTCTCCAGCTACATGACATCCTCAGGATCATTCATCCAGAAACATGGATTCTCCTACCACTGCTATGCTGATGATACCCAGCTATACCTCTCTTTTCACCCTGATGATCCCTCAGTTCCAGCTCGCATCTCAGCCTGCCTGTCAGACATTTCACACTAGATGAAATCATCATCTTCAGCTTAACCTCGTGAAAACGGAAATGCTTGAAGTTGCTGCCAACCCGACTCTTTACCAACTTTTCAGTCCAGATAGATGGGGCAACCATTACTGCACCCAAAATGGTAAAAAGCCTTAGAGTAACAATAGATGACCAACTAAACTTCTCTGACCACATCTCTAGAACTGCTCGATCTTGCAGATTCGCACTCTATAACATCAGAAAGGTCCGACCCTTGTTATCTGAACATGTCGCTCAACTCATTGTTCAAGCTCTTGTTCTCTCCAGACTGGACTATTGCAACTCTCTACTAGCTGGGCTTCCAGCTAACTCTATCAAGCCTCTTCAGCTGCTTCAGAACGCAGCAGCACGAGTGGTCTTCAATGAACCTAAAAGAGCACATGTCACTCCGCTGCTAGTCCGTTTGCACTGGCTGCCAGTTGCTGCTCGCATCAAATTCAAAGCTCTGATGTTTGCTTACAAAGCGACCTCTGGCTTTGCTCCTTCTTATCTGCTCTCACTTCTGCAGATTTATGTGGCCTCCAGAAACTTGCGTTCTGTGAATGAATGTCGCCTCGTGGTTCCATCCCAAAAAGGGAAGAAATCACTTTCCCGAACTCTCGCATTCAATCTGCCCAGTTGGTGGAATGAACTCCCTAACTGCATCAGAACGACAGAGTCACTCGCTGTCTTCAAAAAACAACTAAAAACTCAACTATTTAGTCTCCACTTTCCTTCCTAATCTGTAATTGCCTCTCTGGCTCCACCACTAACTGTACTCAAAAAAAAAAAAAAACTTACATTACTAATGCTTTGCTTCTTAGACTTTACAGACCTGAAACTTGCCTACAGCACTTATTCATTGTTGCACTTATAGTTGTGTAAATTGCTTCCTTGTCCTCATTTGTAAGTCGCTTTGGATAAAAGCGTCTGCTAAATGACTAAATGTAAATGTAATACAAAGAGATGGTGAATTATGAGGACATTGCTGATGTCCCCATTTTTAAAAAGCTTATAACTCATACAGAATAAGTTTTTTTTCTTCAGAAAGTAAAACTGCATACAGCTTCCTGTTAGGGTTGGGGTAAGGCAATAGACAATACAGTTTGTATTGAATAAAAAACAATGGAAACCTATAGAATGTCCCCATAATTCACAAATAAAACCTGTGTGTGCATTCACAATGTCCTCATCTTGGTTTCCTAAATCTGTAGGCATGCATGATCAGTTGTTGAGTTAATTCTAATGATAAAAAAGTGCTAGTATTAGACAATAAAGACGGAAGAAAAGAACAATAATAGAGCTAATGAAGATTAAAAAAAAGTATTTATAATTGTGAAATGAGCTTTAAATTGAATTGTGAATTTACTGTATGTTTAATCGATTTATTTTGAGCTCCTTGTGATTAAAAAAGAAAAAGTTGTACATTGTTACTTATAAATTCATTCATTCATTTTCTTGGCGGCTTAGTCCCTTTATTAATCCGGGGGTCGCCACAGCGGAATGAACCGCTAACTTATCCAGCAAGTTTTTACGCAGGGGACGCCCTTCCAGCCGCAACCCATCCCTGGGAAAATTACTTATAAATATTAAGTGAAAATATGGAAAGTTTTTAGTTTGTAGGCTATATAGCAATCTGTAAAGCAAATTTACTACACACTGAAGGTTGACTTTAACTTATTTTAATTTAATATAATAAGTTCCAAAAAAAGCATTATAATAGTAATATTACTATCACCATAAAAATCTTTATTTTTGTTACTTACTTAAATGTTAATATATATTTAAAATTCACAAATATTTGATGTGCATTTTCTTAACATATGTTATTTTAATTATTATTTAAATGTCTAATCACACAACCAAATTACTAAATTTATAAAAATCTGAACTAAACTAAAAGTCTAAATAAGTTAAAAGCATTAATAAAAATCATAAAAGCACTGATACACAAACACAGAAAAGCAGTATTTAACATCTTTCCTTGATACAGAAAAATTGTACAGGAAATCCTTAACAAAATACATGGGAGCAATAAAACCCAGCAGAAGATTCCTAAAAGGCAGAACCATTCCCAGAAGCAGATTTTGTTTAAAAGACTTCCAAACATAGACATCTTTGCTAAATCAAGGCTAAATTTGGGCTGTCAGCGAAAAATCTAATAGATGTCTAACAATAATCCAAAAATAGACAGGAATGAATGACTCCACATGTGAAGTCTGTCTATGAGCTGATGACTTCTCTATTTTTGGACTATTGTTTGAGGTCTATAGATTTTCACTGACGGCCCAAATCTAGCCTCGTTTTAGCCAAGACGTCTCTGTTTAGATGTCTTTTAAACAAAATAGCTTGGCGGGTTTCTTTGAACAGGAAAGCAGAAATCTGATGCTTCAATGTTATTGCTACAGATTTTCAAGTACAACCACGCAAGCAAGCATGTGTGTGTGTTTGTGTTTAAAAGGCGTCTAATAGACATCTAAATGCAGACATCTTTGCTAAACCGAGGCTAAATTTGGGCTAAATCTAATAGATGTCTAAAAATAGTCCAGAAATAGACAGAAATAAGTGACTACACATGTGAATTCTGTGTAATGACTAGTCTATTTTGGGATTATTTTTAGACGTCTATTACATTTTTTGCTGACAGCCCAAATCCAGCCTCATTTTAGCCATGATGTCTATGTTTAGATGTCTTTTACACAAAATAGCTTGGTGGGTTGCTTCAATGTTCTGGCTTATGCTACAGGTTTACAAATATAACCAAGCAAGCATGTGTGTTTGTGTTTAAAAGGTGTCTAATAGACATCCAACTATAGACATCTTTGCTAAACCGAGGCTAAATTTGAGCTAAATCTAATAGATGTTTAAAAATAGCCCAGAAATATACAGCAATGAGTGACTAACATGTGAAGTCTGTCTAATGACTAGTCTATTTGGGGATTTTTTTTAGATTTCTATTAGATTTTTTGCAGACAGCCCAATTTTAGCATGGTTTTAGCCACGACGTCTATGTTTAGATGTCTTTTAAACAAAATAGCTTGGTGGGTTGCTTCAATGTTATTCTGGCTAATGCTACAGGTCTTCAAGTAACAAAGCAAGCACGTGTGTATGTGTGTGTGTTTAAAAGAGTATAATAGGCATCTAAATATGGACAACTTTGCTAAAATGAGGCTTAATTTGGGCTAAGTCTAATAGATTTCTACAAATAGTCCGGAAATAGACTGGAATGAATGACTACACATGTGAAGTCTATCTAATGACTATAGTCTATTTTTGGATTATTTTTACACGTCCAATTTTAGTCTGGTTTTAGCCAAGACGTCTAGGTTTAGATGTTTTTTAAACAAAATAGCTTGGCAGGTTTTGTTGAACAGGAAAACAGAAATCTCAGGCCTCAATGTTATTCTGGCTAATGCTACAGGTTTTCAAGTTTAACCAGCATGTGTGCATGCGGTTAAAAGGCATCTAATAGACATACAAACATAGACATCTTTGCTAAAGCAAGGCTAAATTTGGGCTGTCTGTGAAAATCTAATAGATGTCTAAAAATAGTCCAGAAATAGACAGGAATAAGTGACTACACATGTGCAGGCTGTCTAATGACTAGTCTATTTTAGGATTATTATTAGATGTCTATTAGATTTTTACTGACAGCCCAATTTTAACCTTGTTTTAGCCACAACGTCTATGTTTAGATGCCTTTTAAACAAAATAGCTTGGCAGGTTGCTTTAATGTTATTCTGGCTAATGCTACAGGTTTTCAAGTACCACCTACCAAACGTGTGTGTGTGTGTGTTTAAAAAGAGTCTAATAGGCATTCAAATATTGACAACTTTGCTAAAATGAGGCTAAATTCGGGCTAAGTCTAAGAGACGTCTAAAAATAGTCCAGAAATAGACAGGAATGAATGACTACACATGTGAATTCTGTCTAATGACAAGTCTATTTTGGGATTATTGTTAGACGTCCAGTTTTAGCCTGGCTATAGCCAAGACATCTATGTTTAGATGTCTTTTAAACAAAATATCTTAGTGGGGTTCTTTGAACAGGAAAACAGAAATCTCATGCTATTCTGGCAAATGATACAGGTTTTCAAGTATAGCCAGCATGTATGTTTGCGGGAAAAAGCATCTATAGACATACAAACAGACATCTTTGCTAAAACAAGGGTAAATTTATGCTGTCAGTGAAAATCTAATAAATGTCTAACAATAATCCAAAAATAGAGAGGAATGAGTGACTACACTTGTGAATTCTGTGTAATGACTAGTCTATTTTGGGATTGTTGTTAGACGTCTATTAGATTTTCAGCCCAATTTCAGCCTCATTTTAGCAAAAATGTTTATGTTTAGATGCCTTTTAAACAAAATAATTCTATTAGATTTTCTCTGTCAGCCCAATTTTTGCCTGGTTTTAAACAAGTCGTCTATGCTTAGACATCTTTTACTGGATGGAAACTGAAATCTGTGAAACTCAGGAAATCTAAAATCTCATGCTTTAAGCCAGGGCTGGGCGGTATAACAAAAATACGATCACAATAACGATACAGGAATTTGCTTGTAAAATCAATCAATTATTAATTTTTAAACTTTAACCACATAAAAATGTTACTTTTAAATTTTTTTTAGCTATTATTATTATTATTATTATTATTATTATTATATTTTAATGTTTTTACTTAATGTATTCATTTATGTGGGATCCGATTTAGCACTTTATTTCAATCTCCAGACCAAATGTTTGATTAAGAATGTGGAAATACAAAATAAATATTAATAAAATATTAAACACTTTGAAAAAGTTAATGATTACAGGTCCAGCGTAAAATATCACTAAATAAAATCCAAAATGTAAACTTTGTACTTTCAAGATTGCAACTTTCAGCCTGAATCCTATAATGGTGTGTAATATTGCGCTCATTTAAAAGATTTGTAAAAAGTGTATTTATTAAAAAAGTGTATAATGTATTTTGTGACACCAAGCTATAACATTGAGTATAAAATGAAATGATAGACTTTTTATTTTGTCCATGCATTATATGAGCAGGATCACACGAGTTGCAGTGCCTACGAGTGTGATATTTCATTTATACTGTACAACAGTTTGATGGCATAATCATGTATATAAAAAGAAAATCAAACATGGAGAATCACAAACACCCTTTTGTAAGAGGAGCTACTTTCTTCCACCATTCATTCATATCTGCAGCTGAAGTCAGAACAGCAGAAACCGTTGCTACTTCACTAACGTCACTTTAGAGCTAGTATTTGAATGTGTAATGTCTAAAGTGATGACAAAACAGGTGATTTTGCTCACATTTTAAGATTATAAGGCTGAACGACATGAAATGCCATCAGTCTACAGAGATTTCCCAGTATTTCTCTGTTGCAATCTGGAGATCAAAAAAATTAACCCTGAAAAAGCCAAAGCAAAGCAAACACTACGAGATTACTACTGTATAAACAGAACTACAACATACAAAAGAAAAAGATAAACTTAGAATGTCAAAATCTGCTTGTATAATTGATTGATCAGCTGTGGTTTGAAATTAAATAGAGTTTTTCTCCCCTAAGGACTTATCATGTGGCCTCTGTCGCCATCTTGAGGCAGAAGGTCAACCAACTTTGCTCTGCTCAATATCAAAGGCTGATGCAGAATTTCAACCGTAACCAATCAGTTACATAAATCAATTAATTAAAAGTTGGGCGATGCAGTGGCGCAGTAGGTAGTGCTGTCGCCTCACAGCAAGACAGTCGCTGGTTCGAGCCTCGGCTGGGTCAGTTGGTGTTTCTGTGTGGAGTTTTCATGTTCTCCCTGCGTTCGCGTGGGTTTACTCCGGGTGCTCCGGTTTCCCCCACAGTCCAAAGACAGGTGAATTGGGTAAGCTAAAATTGTCCATAGTGTGTGTGTGTGCGAATGAGTGTGTGTGGATGTTTCCCAGAGATGGGTTGCGGCTGGAAGGGCGTAAAAACGTGCTGGATAAGCTGGCGGTTCATTCTGCTGTGGTGACCCCGGATTAATAAAGGGCCTAAGCCGAAAATAAAATAAATGAATGAATAATTAAAAGCTTATTGCCGCCTAATGAGTAAGTTAAACACACCTGTTTAAGTTTTGATTCCAAAACTTGGTATTTTAAGTAATGTCAAGTTTATTTATTCATTTTCTTTTATATTAACTTAATATCTTTAGTAATGACAACAGCGGAGTTTACAGTGTACATAGACTAGGATAAAAGAAACAAGTATAAATAATAAAAACAACAAAGAATAAAAAATTATTTAAAAAAAAGATTAAAACAGATTTAAAACAGAAAGACATAATACTAAACTAAAAATACTGGAAAGACTAATCTATTTGTTTTTCTCTGCCTCTAGAAAACCGTCTGATCCTGGATGCCTTTGCACAGCAGTGCAGTCGAGTGCTCAGCCTCCTGAACAGCAACGGTCGCCTCCTCGAACCCCAGCCATCCCTCATCCCCCCATCCTCCTCCATGTCCACCGCACTCATCAAGCAAGAGGAAAGCTGCCTGTCTCCAGAAGAGCGCCTCTCCTCCAAACCCAGGTCTCCATCGGTGGAGAACGCAGGAGAAGAGACCCAGCGGGGAAACCAGTGGAACCAGCAGCAAACCTCCACGTTCCTGCGCATCTTCACAGAGTCCCTGCAGAACTACCTGCTGTCGGGGCCGCAGCCGTCTGATGGTGAGCGCTGTCGGCAGGTGGATGCGGAGCCCGTGGCGTCGGGATCCCCGAGGCAGAATCTAAGCGGATGGGCGTCTCCTGCACCATCAGAGTCGTACGGACACCCGTCGTCCACACTGCCAGAGGAGGACGAGGAGGAGGAAGGCTGTTGTCCGCGCTGTGTTGAGCTGGAGCAGGAGGTGCTCAGTCTGCAACAGGAGAATGAGGAGCTCAGACACAAACTCGACAGCATACCAGGTAGGTTTGGGCCGCTATAAGTTTGATAAACTCAAATAAAAAAATGTCATGGTATAGTGATTACTGCTCTAATGGCCCGTTTCCACTGAGAGGTACAGTACGGTATGGTATGGGTCGGTAAGAAATAAATGAACACATACAGTATAAAATAAATAAATGCAACACAAATGAACACATACAGCCCCTTACAGTCTCCAATATGTTATTAATTACAGAAAAACTACACACATCATACATTTAGTCCTATTTTGGGTTCAAAAACAACACAAAATATAGCCTACAGTCAAAGCAAACCTCTCATATGTATCTTCACCAGCACATGTAACCTCTGTTAGAGAGAAATTCCGTCATTCAGAGTTCATAATAGTCCAAAAGGTGATGATTATAGTAAAACATGGCAGTTTGTTCATGTTTTAGGTTGTAGAAGCATCATTTGCTGCTTTTTCCCGGCTTCTCCTTTATTTTTTTACGATTCACTCTCCCGTTTGTCTCGTTCTGACAGGATCGGATATCACAGCACTTCAATGATCACATGCACATATTATAGAAACCTTATGTTACCCTTTGGGCCTGTTGGTACCCTTTGCAAAGGGTGACCAAAAAGTGGTACGGTACTGTTCGCTTGTTGGTACCCTTTGACATTGGAAACGGCCATAAAAGCGTACCAAACCGTACCATACCGTACCACTCAGTGGAAACGGGCCATAAGATATCTGCTTTTAAAATGTCTAGGTAAAAAACAACAATATTTTTCTCTATTGGACACCAAATATTGTCTTTTAAGAAAAAATTTAAATATTTTGGAACAGTAAACATGTCAGGGTAAATCATTAAAATTCATCATTGACTTTGTGAGTTTCAAAAACACAGATGTCTTTAAAACTTGAAAAGGCGTCTTTGGATAGCTTTCTTTACCTTGGATATGAAGTAAAGCCACTGCACTGTTCAGGTCCATAGCATGATTGGATGTTGGCACTAGGCATGGGACGAGAACCGGTTTCAAGGTAAACCGAGGTTTGGAAAAGTTAAGGTTTTTAAACCGCCAAAGTTTTTAGTTATACCATTCCTAAGGTATGAGTAAGATTTAGTTTTTTTTGTTTTGTTTTTTTTATATGTTTTTCACAACTGTTTTATTTAATTTTTAGAGTAACAGTATCTCCAGCAGAAAAGGAACCTCTACAACAAAACCTACTGGTCCAAAATATTTAAATGTTTTTAAATTGAAATATACTGTATTGTGTTCAGTGGCAAGGCAAGTTTATTGATATAGCACATTTCATACACAGTGGCAATTCAAAGTGCTTTACATAAACAAGAATAAAAGCGTCAAGTATAAGAAAAATAAAAACAAATAATAAAAATGGTTTTTAAAAAACAGATAAAACAAATAAAAATGTGTTAAAACAGGTTATAAAAGAATGAAAAAGAGAAAAATAAAATAGTGTGATCTGTGGGGGGGAAAGGTTATTTTTTTAACCCAGACATTTTAAAACTTATTTTAGAGCAGTTATCACCACCGTGATACCATAAAAACGTGATATTTTATCCAAGGTAATCATACCGTCAGAATCTTATACCGGCCCATGCCTAGTTATCACATAAGCTATTTGTTTTTTAGATGTTTCCTGAATTGTGGGCTGACCAGCAGCTTTTGACGTGGAGGATCCTTTTGATTAAGATACGGTTGACCTAAAAAAAATGAGCAAAATAGTCAAATGAGCAAAAAAAATCAATGCTGAAACAATATATTGTGTAGCCCTATTAGGAATGTAGAATAAGATTATACTTTATAGCTACAAATAGAAAGTTAATATCCTACTAATAAGCAGGTGAAAGCTAGTAATTAATAGCAGTGTTGGCGAAAGTTACTTTTAAAAGCAGTGCATTACAATATTGAGTTACTCCCCAAAAAAGTAACTAGTTGGGTTACTTTTTATAGAAAGTAATGTGTTACGTTGCTTTTGAGTTACTTTTGAGTTACCTTTGAATTACTTTTCCCTACCTGGCTAAGGTTTGATCTCTTTCAGAACTTGCAGGTGTTTTTTCACCTTTTATTTAGAGAAGCTCTGCATTTATCAGCCACTTATATAACCTACACCTTCATTTTCCTTTAAAAAAAATACAGGATAAAATTATATTTTGAGAATTTTCTGAGCCCAGAGCTATACATGCTGAATATACAGATTAATAAAAGCATGTAATGTGTTTGCTACTTCTGTATGCTTTGTGTTTATTGTTAAGTAAATTCACTGTCCATTGAGATAAAAACTGCAGTAAAGCCTACGAGTATTAATATGAAATAATTTATATTAAGGAAAAACCTGATTTTAACCTTTAAAATGCTTAACAACAAATTGAACAGTAAGACGATAAAAACATCCCCAAATCAAAATAAATCTTTGAGCTTCAAACATTGAATGAATTGCATCACATGGCCTTCACATGGCAAATCGTTTCCCAAAAGAGAAAAAATCTTGATATATTACGAATCATAGTTGCTTGTACAGTAGACAGTGGCTGCACCTCATCAATAAAAGCAATAACCATTTTTTTGAGTTTATTCGAATTAATTATTTTACCTGGAGAACGTGAGCTGATGTCAATCATTTGTTGTTTAGCTGGAGGTGGAGTGGGGGTGTAGTGCTTCGCGTCCATTTTATTTATTTATTTTTTCAAGGCAACTGTACAGTACCTAATGTGAGTACGCCCTACGTCTCTAGCCTGCCATTGTTTCTGTTTCTAACTGTCTGAAGTGATGAGGGGCGATTCCCGAATGAATTATTTGTTTTAACTGGATCTTCTAAGGGAACCGATTGAACTAGTTTATTGAATTGAGTTGTCATGAAATGGTTTGCTTCATCAGTCATCAACACTTACATAGTCGATACCCCCTCAGACTAAACCCATATCCTGGGTTATTCAGTTACTAGAACAGTACACTGACTCATCTGCTGTCAAAAAGGAGACCTGATGATGATAATGATGAGTGCGAGCCCACTGTCTGTTCCCTTGCAGCATGCTTTGTCATTGAGTGTGTGGTTCAACCTGACTAAGGTCATTTTTATTCCGCAATATATTTTGTAAGTCCAATTAAGCAAGGTAAAAAGTAACTCTCGTTACATTTTTTAAAAGTAACTCAAGTAATATTACTTATTTTTAAAAGTAATGCGCTATTTTACTCGTTACTTTATAAAAGTAATATTATAACATAACGTCACTGACATCACGGTGGCGCAGTGGGTATAACAATCGCCTCACAGCAAGAAGGTGGCTGGTTCGAGCCTCGGCTGGGCTTTAAAAGTAATGCGCTACTTTACTCGTTACTTTATAAAAGAAATATTATAACATAACATGCGTCACTGACATCACGGTGGCGCAGTGGGTATAACAATCGCCTCACAGCAAGAAGGTCGCTGGTTCGAGCCTCGGCTGGGTTTGGTGGCATCTCTGTGTGGAGTTTGCATGTTCTCTCTGTGTTGGCGTGGGTTTCCTCCGGGTGCTCCGGTTTCTCCCATAGCACACAGACATGCACTATAGGTGAACTGAATAAGCCACGTTGTCCGTAGTGTACAATATGTGTGTGAATGAGTGTATTGCTGCTGGAAGGGCATCCGCTGCATAAAACGTACTGGATAAGTTGGCGGTTCATTCCACTGTGGCGACCACAGATTAATAAAGAGACTAAGCTGAAAAGAAAATGAATGAATGAATGAATGAACATGCCTTATGTATAATGCATTACTCCAACAGTGATTAATAGCATGAATTGTGACTTCAAATAAAGTGTTACCATATGACTTGTGTGCCCATAAAATCAACATGTTAACTAACGAACAAGTTTTGCTGTTTCTGCCTTCAACAGCTCCCTGCCAGAACGTTCTGGACTTTTTTAAGACCGTTCTCCAGCACTACAACCAGTTTGTGCAGCCCCAGCCTGAAGAGCAGCTTACCGAGGTGAGCCGACACAACAGCTTTCAGTGCTGCTAAACCATAGTCTGGAAAACCACAGCAGCACAGGTTTATGCAAGAACAGTCTCACAGTGGAACATGAACTGAAACTCATTCAAATCGAGGTCTAATATTGGGTTATGAAAATATCACTCTGACTAAACTGTTACATAAAGCAAAATCTTTTTAGCCTCCCGGTAAAGTTTCAGTTCTTTATTTTGAATTTGCTTGTTTTTAAGTCTAAGTGTTGATGCATTAGAGCGCATTAAAGATTAAAGAGAACATTAAAGATCTCAAATCTATAATCTTATAATCTCTTTTTATTTTCTAAATAGGGCAGTAAACAGCTTCTGGGAAACTACCCGCTCTTCATCACCAATAAGCAGTGGGATGAAGCAGTGAACTCCTCTAAAAAAGACGGCCGGCGGCTCCTGCGGTACCTGATCCGCTTCGTCTTCACCACAGATGAGCTGAAATACTCCTGTGGTTTGGGGAAGAGGAAACGCTCGGTTCACACAGGGGACACGGGACCAGAGAGACGACCTTTGAACCCTGTCAAAGTCACTTGTCTCAGAGGTATTGAGATTTCACATTATTTTGAGTTGATATGTTTAGTTTTAAAGAGCCCCTATTATGCATTATAAAAGGTCAAATTTTGGTTTTGGGGGTCTCCGATATGAGGCTAAAATGCATGCAAGGTCAAAAAATACTTTCATTGTCTTATAATATGCATTTATTTTTACCCAACTATACCAATGACTCCCATATTTTTTATTTTTTTTTTTTTATTTATCAGGATCCCTATTAGCCACTACCAAGGTAGTGGCTATTCTTCCTGGGGTTCATCATACATAACAAACAATTACATTAATACATAACAACAAGACCAGTAAAAATATTAAAATACAAAATTCATGCATAACATTCAGATCAACAATCCACTTAATATTGTGCCATTAAATATTTCCTAAATTATTTTTAAACCTAATTTTACTTGTTACAAAGCATGTGATGTTTGATGGCAATTCATTCCATGTTTTCATTCCTCTATACATTAAAGTGCGTTGCTTTGCATTAGTTTTTGAAATAGGAAGCAAAAAATTTCTTTTAATGCATGCCTGGTGTTAAAATGATGACTAGCATTACTATACCAAAGTTGACTGTACTATACACTTGGAACTCTTGACACAGAAGTATTTCTTATGAAACACAGCAGAGAAACAATTACCCTATCCTTCACCAATAACCAACCTAAAGTTTTATACATTTTCATAATATTAACTCTTCCGTTGCAATGTAAAGTTAGTCGTGCAGCTCTATTCTGGACTTACTGTAATTTATCTAAGTCTTTATGCACACGACCATACCACTGGACAGTAATCTAGATAAGAAAGAACAATTGCCTGAACAATTTGAGAGATGCAGTACTGTGGTAAAAATTGTACACATCTCTTAATAATTGATAAACCTTCTCCCATAACTATTACCATTCTATCGATCTGTTTTGACCACTTTAACCTCCTATCAACAAGAACTCCAAGAAGTCTAGTTTCCTCTACCCAGGGCCGGATTAACCAATGGGCCTTATGGGCACAGGCCTAGGGGCCTGTGCGCACTTGGGGCCCCTGTGAGGGGGGAGAAAAAAAAAGACTATTTCGGAGTGTCTTTTTAGGCTAATTGCAGATAGCGCACCTAATTGGAATAAGCTGTTCACGGTTTACGCCTGTCTGTGCCTGATTGACATAGACAAGATGAGTGAAGAGCAAGACAGAACTACAGCCTCAGTGGTGCACCTCGTAAAACGCACAGCAACATCTTTTGACGCGATTGACCAACCTGCTTCGAATCCACTATCAGCTGAACTTGTGCAACTTTTTTTCTCCCCTTAACATATTAGATTGGAAATATATTTATTTTTAACAGGAAGGAAACATTTTTAATAAACAATGTAAATGTGATATAAAGTCACAAGTGTCTTGTGGGTATTTAACAATGTTTAGCCTTAATAAAGGTGCCTCCCTTTCTGTAAAAACTATTTTGCTCAGACAACTGTATTTCCTCTGAGCAAAAAAAAATCGCTATCACGTATTAATATTATTATTATATCTAAATTGCCTTTCTTTCTTTAACTAAACAGAATGCTGTAATTGGTCAAGCACAGAAACGTCACTTTTGAAATAACCCGCACTTAACTGAACGGACTGTAGTGTAACGTTAGTATTTGTCACAGATCAAAAATGAGTGAACAAGTGGATTTAGCGAGAGAAAGTGGAGATAAGGCATACTTATTGAGGCATTTTCCAAACACTCCATCTTCAAACAAACCCATGATCAGGAAAATGAGGGTACAGAAGAAGACGTTATGGTAACGTTAAATGAGTAAGCTAGCATTTACCAGGCGGAGGAGGCTAACGGCAGCGCAGAGCGGACTGGAATCATCGTGTGAGAGACAGACAAAAAAAAAAGGAGAGAGAGAGAAAGAGGGAGTAAAGCCCTGAAGAGAAGAGAGACGGGAGAGAAGAGGTATAGTGTGTGTGATTTCGGATACTTTAGGTTTATAATCAAGTTGTTCTATGCTGTTTGCCTATAGTCTTCATCACGAGGGAGAATACAGGGAGAGGAGGAGAGACAGTAAATCATTAATAAGTGTGTGTATTAAGAAAGACTCAGATTCATAGAACTGGATTGGAGAGGCATTGTGTGTTATATGCCATGCCAATAATATGCTTTATACGTTTGTAAAAGCAATACATTAAAATACCCTTTAAAAAATATATATATATATATATATATATATATATATATATATATATATATATATATATATATATATATATATATATATATATATTAGTACTATATTATATATAGTACTGTTTTAGTGAACTTGAACAAGTATACTAAAAAACAGTTTATTAGTATTTTTATTCAATGCTTTGAAAAATAATTAAAATCTTTGTAGACTATAAATACATATGTACTATATATTATTTATTTAAATATGTGGGCAACAAATTATAGGTTCATTTTATTTAAAAATTATTATATTATTCTTATTTTATTAATTCAACTATAAGGGTGCGGCCAGGTAGGGGGCCTTACAAGACAATGTGCCCAGGGGCCACTGAGTTCTTAATCTGGGGCTGCCTCTACCTGTTCATTAGGCACACTCATTACAGAAAAATTTAACTGTGGTTTACATTTAAATTGAAAGTTTGATCCAAACACAATACTTTTGTTTTTTGTCAAATTTAAAACCAACTTACTATTCTGTTCCCACTTTACCACTAATTGTAACCCCTCATCTTAATCAGCAGATAATTTTTTAATTGATGCCGCTAATGGATATAATGTTGTATCATCTGCATACATAACTGCCCTTGCATGCTTTAAAACCAAAGGAAGATCATTGGTAAAAACAATGTAACAATGGTTCTAAATGGAAAATAACAATGGCTCTAAACAACTTCCTTGAGGCACACCACATTGCAACTCTTTCACTTCCAGATAACTTCCATTATAAAATACACATTGCCTCCAACAAGTCGGATAACTTTTAAACCAATACACGGTTTGAGAAGTAAAATTATAACATTTAAATTTTTCAAGCAATAATTTATGAACCAGTACATCAAAAGCAGAGCTAAAATCCAACTGTCAATACTGTTCCTGAAAACAACGACACACATTCACTATTAATCCACACAGTGGAAAAAGTTGAACTATTTTAAAATTGACCACACTGTGCGTGTGGAAGAAGCAGGCATCGCGTTACATTACTAGCACTGATCTATAATAATGCATGGATCAATTACAACTTACAACACACAAAACGAGGCGACCATTTAGTTCACACTTACAGGTTGTGATCTGGAGAAAGTAGAAACTGATCCATGTGAACTGTGTAACAGTTACTGACAAAGTCCCTGTCAAAGTCCCATACATTAAAGGTGCAGTATGTAAGTTTGACACCCAGTGGTTGAACTAGGTATTGCACTCCTGGATCAAAACACACGCAAGCGCAGGTTGCCAGATTAACGTGAGTGTACCTAAATATCGAGCCTAAAGGCTGATGTGAATCGTTTTCTAACTAAAAGCAAAGGCATGGGATAGAAGAAATATCTTTACATACTAAAAGGAGTTTTTTTTCCTAACAAACCCCTGAAATTTCTGTTTTAGAAACAGCTTCTATTTCTTACAGGTGAACAGGATGAACTATGAGGTACACCTCATATGCTTTATTCAGTGTTAAATCATAATAATGTGAGTTTGAATTTATTGTTTTGTTACAAAAACAAATATCAATCATTCAGCATCTACATTTAATAATGTTAAAGTGTTAATATGTATAATTAGATTATAATCCTTACCATTTTGTGAGTGAGTGCATATTCTGTGCTTCTGAATGGCTGTATTACAAATTCTGTGGTGTTTCGTCTGGTGCAAACAGCCAAATGGATTATCACTGCAAATCTCCTCATGTAGCGTGTTGTTAGGACACGGGGTTACAATGTAACCTGCTCACATAATGTTTACATTCGTGATATATATACTATTTGCCAATTGTAACCTCATGTGGAACTGTGAATCTGCGTCTCATTTCAGAGTCTGCTCCTGTCCACCAGAGGTCACATTTCAGTCACGGACGCATGCTTTGAGAGCCTTCATAAGTGAACGAATCAAATACACGGTTTTCCAGCAAGGCAACCCGGGCTGCTGAAATACAATTGGCTAAACTGGCATTGGGCAGGTTAAAATAACCAAAACAATGTCAGACGTTCCGGCACAGAAATATCTGACTTCAGCACTGTTTTTCAGACAAACAAGAATGTTCACTTGGCATGTTTCTGAAATATCTACAAACATATTATGGTATTCTTATGCTTTAAAAGAGTCAAAAACTTACACACACACCTTTAATACCTCACCTAATACCTCGCAAACCTCACATTGTAGGCTAGGTTATTGCATAAACCATCAGAAAAATGACAGGAACAAACACAGCTCTGGGTAGGCTATACTGTGGTATTGTTGTGAAAATGAACGTTAACCTTTATTCCTCAAATCCTCATCTCTGGCTATTTCTCAGTGATCATAATCTTCGTGTCATGATCAATCCCATCATTCCCTGTGCTTCGCTAGTGTTTGAAGGGAAAGGTGTGTTCATATATTACAAGATCCAGCACTTCCTATTTTGCAATGTCTCATATTGATGTCGATATGAGCAGGCAAAAGATTCAAACAAAAGTCGACTCTTTGCTTTTAGATTCAATAGTTTTAAACATGATGCACTTTTAGATTTAATCCTCAGCTGGATGTTTTCATTCACTTAGCGCTGTGTTATACACTGCATGGAAGCTCATTTTCAAAAAACTAATAATAGGGGCTCTTTAAGCTGAATACGAGTATCTTACAAAATAGCTAGAAAACATTATGTACTGTCATCATGGCAAGGCAAAAGATATTGTGCATTCCAAAACCCATTAAAAATCACAGAAGGTCAAGCAAGTTTCCCTTCAACTGTGTATGATGATTAAATTAGTGTTTTTTTTGAACTTGCATGGATGTGAATCAAACCACATATAAAATTAGCAACCTTTAAAACAGCTTAAATGGGCCACGTTTATCAGATTATCAGCATGATAATTATGCAAACTTGATTTAGCATCTCACACGCTCCGTCTCTGATCTCCTCATCCATCTCTGTCCTGCGGCTCTCTCTCTCTCTCTCTGTCTCTCTTTCTCTCTTTGTCTCTTTTTCTCTCTCTCTCTCTCTCTTCCTCTGAGTGTTGAGAGTGATATTAAGCTTTTTTTGTTTAGTTTTCAAGCTGCGGTTGAGTAAAAGCACAGTGTTCAGTGGAGAGTGTTACACGCCATGGTATTATGCTTTTATTTCAATCCTGAATCCAACTGTGCAAGATAAATGTCCTTTTTGTTGTGACAGAGAGAACAGTTTTCACTCTTTTATGCATTGTGAAAGACTCTATTTGGTCAATTGGAGGTTTTATTTCTTGCTGTTGATAAAATCTTTATGAAAAACTGTTTGTGATGGTATTTAATATGCTACAAATAAACGGAGAAAAGGGTGTTTATTACATTTTATATTAGGACAAGCAAAACTGGTTATATATATATATATAATTTATTTTATTTTATAAAGAGAAGGTTTCATATTTTGAAGAGCTTATTGAAGCAAGAATAAGACATTATTTTTACTTTTTGCTTATCAATGATGGATGCAGGCTATTTTGAAGGTGTTAAAGTATAGAAAGTGTGTTGTCGGGTTAAAAATGAGTTTTTTGCTTATAATTTGAAAGGTTTTTTTCTCAGTGTAATATGTTTGTATCAAATTCAGGTTTATTTAAATGACAATTAAATTTTTTATTTCTCTCTCGCTCTCCTTCATTAACTTGAGTTTTTTTTAACAAAGGGCTCTATTTTAACAATCTAGCTGAAAAGTCTAGAGCACATGGCACTTTAAATAAGGAATTATTGTTGAATTTAATTATTACAAATGGATAAATTCAATTAATGTTTTTAAGGATGAATGGTGTTATGACGTTGGCTTGTGTTTTGTCATGAATGAGGAATTTTTGTTCCATTGTTTTTACAAATGAAGTGATTTAAATTTAGTTTGTGTAAGTTGGTCTCTCTCTCTCTCTCTCTCTCTCTCTCTCTCTCTCTCTCTCTCCCTCTCTCCCTCCCTCTCTAACGATCAAACAATTGAATAATATAAAAAAGAGAGAAAACAGGAATAGATCTGTCAAATAATTAAGTAAACTTTATACTTTATATAAAAATACATTAAATGAATAATAAAAAAACGTAATGCTGCGTTCACACCAGATGTGGAAGAAGCATCAAGCGCAAGTGATTTACATGTTAAGTCAATGCAAAGTAATGAATAAACATTCTGCGTTGCAATACGCGCGAATGAGGCGGCGCGAATGGCGTGTTAAGCGCGCTTTGATCAAATGAAGCGGCGCGAGTCGAGCACTTTATGTGAACATTCGCATGGCTCTAACCAATCAGGAGCTTTCTTTTGTAGAGGCGTGCTTATGACTAAGCACCTGTTGTTGGTGTCCCGGGGGAAATCCTCGAGCTGTTGCCGGACGACAAATCAAACTGGGCTTGGCTCTGTCGGAAGCAACGTTGAAAGCTTCCATAATCCAGGTTAAGTTTCTGGAGGAGTTGATGAACTCACAGAGATGAGTGCACCTCTAAAAGGATTTAGTAGACTCAGGCACGGCTCCAAATGAATCAACGTTGTTTTTCAGCCTCCATAAAGCACATAAACACAGCTATTCTCTCAATAAAATCCATGTTAGCCATTTAGCAACAAAGCTAAAGTCACCGGGCAGCGAGAAGCCCTGCCCATCATGCAAATCCACATCTATTGCTCAGTGAATTTTTCACAGTATTTCCTATAATATTTTATCTTCTGGGGAAAGTTTTATTTGTTTTATTTCGGCTAGAATAAAAAAAATGTAAAACTATTTTAAGGTCAATATTGTTAGCCCCTTTATATTTATTTTCAATAGTCTATAGAACAAATCATCATTAAACAATGACTTGCCTAATTACCCTAACTTGCCTAATTAACCCAGTTAAGCCTTTAAATGTTACTTTAATCTGAATACTAAAATCTTGAAAAATGTCTAGTCAAATATTATTTACTGTCATCATGGCAAAGATAAAAGTAATTCGTTATTAGAAAGTAGTCATTAAAATTATTATTTTTAGAAATGTGTTGAAAAAAAATCTGCTCTCCGTTAAACATTAATTGGGGAAGAATATACAGGGGGCTAATTGTTCTGACTTCAACTGTACTTACCTACTGAATGATGTGGGATTCTTCCATGCACCTGGCTCAAGGATGTAACATAATGAGGAAGACGACAAGGAGAAGTATAATCAAAAAGAATATTTATTTAGCTCAATTTAAATTATATAATCAAAATATCAGTATGTTCAATCAGTGTGAAATGCAAATGAATGGATGCTGTAAATGTTGTCAGTGATAATGTATGGATGCGAAACAAAGCATAAAGGCCAAATAGGAGCGCGGCTCTGGCCAACTGCCAAGTGAATGGACAGCGGCCCCGACAAACTCTCTGCCGGGGTTTAAATAAGGGCGCTGACCAGCATCAGGTGCGCTGAAGGCACGCCCCCAATCTGGAATCAAAATCAAACCCAAACAAAACAACGCAGTCCTAACAATGATCGTGTTGAAACAGATAGTTCACCCCAAAATGAATTTGCTATTATTCACTATTTACTTGTCTTCAACCTTTTTCTGCAAACACTTTTTTTCAAATGTTAGTAATCTGTAATCTGAGCGAATGAAACGAGTAAACTCAAAATGTTCATGCGTCTATTTACGCACGTATAGCGCGATTTATCTGTGTGTACCGCGTCTGGTGTAAACACAGCATAAGACACACACACATATTTCTATTTACCCTTTTCGGGGTTAATGATTGTTATCTCCTGATTGCAAGACAGAAATACTGCGAAGTCTCTATAGATGATGGCATTTTATGCTGTTCAGCCTTATAATATTAAAATGTGAGCACAATCACGTTTTTTGTCATCACTTTAGACATTACACAAGAGAATCATTCAGATACTAGCTCTAAAACATCGTTTGTGAAGTAGAAATGGTTTCTGCTGTCCTGACGCTCAGCTGCAGATGTGAATGACATCCCACCAGTGCCGATATACAGCCATATCACACTGCTACTCGTGTGATATTGCCTATATATATTAGTTTACATATAAAATATCATATATTAAATATTAATATTAGTTTATATAATTAATATATATTAATTGCAATTAGGCAGCATGGTGGCTCAGAGGTTAGTGCTGTCGCCTCACAGCAATAAGGTCACTGGTTTGAGTCCCAGCTAGGCCAGTGTGCATTTCTGTGTGGAGTTCTCCCGTGTTGGCATGGGTTTCCTCATTCATTCATTTTTTTGTCGGCTTTATTAATCCAGGGTCGCCACAGCTTAATGAACCGCCAACTTATCCAGCAAGTTTTTTTATTTTTTACGCAGCGGATGCCCTTCAAGCCGCAACCCATCTCTGGGAAACATCCACACACACATTCACACACACACTCATACACTACGGACAATTTAGCCTACCCAATTCACCTGTACTGCATGTCTTTGGACTGTGGGGGAAACCGGAGCACCCGGAGGAAACCCACCCAAAGGCAGGGAGAACATGCAAACTCCACACAGAAACGCCAACTGAGCCGAGGTTCAAACCAGCGACCTTCTTGCTGTGAGGCGGCAGCACTACCTACTGCGCCACTGCCTCGCCGGCATGGGTTTCCTCTTTAGGTGAAATTTAGCTTATTCAATTCACCTATAGCGCATGTCTGGACTGTGGGCGACACCGGAGCTCCTGGAGGAAACCCACAGCAACACCAACCAACGACCTTCTTGCTGTAAAGGAGACAGTGCTAACCACTGAGCCACCGCCAATGATACCATTAATAATGTACTATAAAATAGAAAGGAATATACACAGTATACATAAAAAATAATCTCTCTGTCTCCCTCAGAGTTTATCCGGATGCACTGTGCTTCTAATCCTGACTGGTGGATGCCCTCGGAGGAGCAGATAAACAAAGTGTTCAGCGATGCAGTGGGCCACGCGCGGCAGGGCCGGGCTGTAGGCAGCTTTCTGGGCGGCAGCGGCAGCAGCAGCAGTGGGAGTTTATACATGGAGAGCTACGACGGGCAGCTCTCTCAGGACGAGCTCTATCTGAAGGGCTCACAAAACGGCCTGGTGGACTAAAGGTGATGATCGAGTCCTGCCGTCTCTCCAGACTCTGACCCACGTGGAGCTGTGTTTGAGTATAATCCTTATTCCTTCCGCTCAAAACATTCCAGGGAGTTCACTCTTACAGTTGATGTCAGAAGGTTTCGCCCTCCTGTGAGGTTATTTTTCTGAATATTTCCCAAATTATGTTTAACAGAGCAAGGAATTTTTCACAGTATTTCCTATAATATTTTGTCTTCTGGAGAAAGTTGTATTTGTTTTATTTCAGCTAGAATAAAAGCTGTTTTTAATTATTTAAAACTGTTTTAAGGTCAATATTATTAGCCCCTTTAAGCTATATTTATTTGCAATAGTCTATAGAACAAATCATCATTATACAATGACTTGCCTAATTACCATAACTTGCCTAATTAACCCAGTTAAGCCTTTAAATGTCACTTTAATCTGAATACTAGTATTTTGAAAAATGTCTAGTCAAATATTATTTACTGTCACCATGGCAAAGATAAAAGAAATCCGTTATTAGAAAGTAGTCATTAAAACTGTTATGTTTTGAAATGTGTTGAAAAAAATATCCTCTCCGTTAAACATTAATTGGGGAAGAATATACAGGGGGCTAATTATTCTGACTTCAACTGTACTTACCTACTGAATGATGTGGGATTCTTCCATGCTTTATGATCGTGTTATAAGGGATAGTTCACCCAAAAATGAATTCGCTATTATTCACTATTTACTTGTCTTCAACCTTTTTCTGCAAACACTTTTTTTCCAAATGTTAGTAATGTGTAAGCATTAACTTCAGTGGTAGGAAAAACAAACACTATGGAAGTTAAGGCTGATTTATACTTCTGTATGCAGCACACGCGTATGCTCCGGTGCAGCATTTAAATGGTCGCATACCCCTCACTGTGGCTGACGCACACCTCTCAAAAAATTTAACTGCACGTCGCAATAAAGCGGAGCGCAGGCTCTGTGATTATTTGGCTTGGTAGCTGTGACCGGTGTGAGTGGGACCGAGAGCCGCACGAACCCGTTGGAGCGAGTGTTTACAAGTGTCGAGTCCTGTGAAGTAGCTCTAGAGCAGGGGTGCCCACTTTTTCTTATGAAGAGCCAAAAACATGAGGGCTGCGGGCCGAAAGTATTACAAACTGTATTACAAAGTTGCCATGGGTCATTTCCTAATTTTGTTAAAATACTATATAAAAATAAATAGAAAGCTTTACTTTAATCATATTAGGCTAACTAATGCATTATATATATATATATATATATATATATATATATATATATATATATATATATATATATATATATATTAGCATTTTATAATTAACTTATCAAAAACAAACAAATGTAGCCAGGGCTTTACATTAACTTTTTTAATCACTGGCCACTGTGGCTAGTAGTTTTCCAATGTTACTAGCCACTCTGCATTTTCACTAGCCACAATTTTGTTGTTGGGAAAATATATTTTATATGCTTAAATTTGACGTTAACATGCTAAAATTACTTGATTTAAATTTTGTGCTGTGTCCACATGCCTCCTCATTCATTTCACTTTTTGTGTGTCGAGTATGAGTTTGCTCAATGAGTGTGAGCAAATGGGTCAGGGTTTTATAGTGTTATACTGCAATTAGTTTTTATTTCACATGACTTTTTTAGAGCTCAAAATTAACAATTTACCAAATTTATCTCTATAACCACATGAAACAATAATTATTTCTTAACAACATATTTTTAATGTGTCAAAACAAGCAAAATATAGCTGTATACTATACTTTTTATTTAACAAAACATTTCTTAAAAAAGAAAAAAAAGCAATTGACTTTTAAAAAAAAAACTATTGTCTTGTATCAAAAATATGCACAGTAATTTGTCTTGGCTAAAGATCTCTCGGATCACCAGTTAACTGCACATAAATAGAGAGTTCATCTCCCATTAAAGCATTATTGTAAAAAAATAATAATAATTAAACCATTTTAACAAAAATAAAAGCTAATAAAACCGTAAGCAAATAAAAGCAGATAAAACATACCGTGTGTGATATTGAAAGGATGATCACATGCTCACGGTTAACTTTAGGCAATTTAATAATCTGTTCACAGTAGCCGCATTTCCACTATCAGGCCAGTGCGAGCCAGGGCTTATATCGGGCCAGGCCGGGCCAATCGCCCGGGAGGTTGAGCAGTGAGGCCAAAATCATGTCGCGTTTCCACTGTGGGGCTAGTAGCTTGCAGTGCGTCAGCAAACCCCGCCCCCAGAACATCCCCCGAATCGAACGTCACTCAAACCGCCCACTTCAGCGAGAATCATGCAGATAAAGCACATCGTCACGAAACTATTAAAATAGGACAACCAAAACAAACAAATGACACGTTACTGTACAGCAGTACAACGCATGTCTATACGCACATGCCTGTGTGTTTTCATTCATCATATTCATTTACTCGCCGACCGATTGGCATCGAAATCCAGTGGTCTTGCCACCAACGGAGGGACCTAGCACAGGGAGCGCACACATCCATAATATAACACCACATATATAAAATTCTCCGTTAATAACTCGATATAAAATGTATTTTATAACATCCTCTAGACAGACGCTGTCCAACATTCATCCCAAATGCTCGGAGAGAACTGAAACATGATTTTTTTTCCCTATAGGCTTTACGACACTTAATAGGTGATTCCCTTTATTTAAAGACGTTGCTTATTATATATATCTTAAGTAAAGGAAAGTGTTCAGTGTTTCAGCTCATAAGAGCCGCACGTAATAAAATATAGCCTATATTTCGTTGCGCTCAGCAGCAATGCACTAATAAACCTCTTTATGTATTTTAAATTTCCTTTTTTAATTTTACCACGTTATATAAAAACATACACACTTGTTTGAGGACACAGAACACATTTTGAACTTGCAGTTTTCCCCGTCTAAAAAAGTGCTGCGCAGCTGCAGACAGAAAAAAAAGTTGCCTAGTTTCTGCGTTCACTCACCCCGAAAATGCTCCGTTTGCATGATTTGATTAATTTAATCGTATCCAAATACTTTATAAATAATATTTAAAACATTTTCCGGTGTTTATTTATTTATTTATTTTTTAGAAAATCTTTTTTTCAAAGAGACTTTTGAAAAATGAAAGTTTAATATAAATTTGAAACAGTTTGTTATAGTAAATTGTTATAGCTATAGCTTTTGTTAGTTTTATATTGGTTTATTTATTTAATGTGATTTTATTATAGGCCTATCTGATATTTGTAATTCTTTAAATTATTTAAATATAGCTTAGGCTATTTTATCTAGATATGACACTATTGTTTTGAGCCTACAAAAGCTGACATGAAATTTGTAAAGTTTAATGTCTTTTTGTTGTATTCATATAGTGTATTATCTCCAAAAGAAATTAAAACAATAAAAATAAAAATAAAAAGCCGCTCGCGGCATCAACAGAGCTATGAATGGAGCGCTCTTTTCCTCGGTCTCACACACGCACAGGCATCTAAACGCGCAAAAACACTTATTAAACTTGACAAAACCTCTTGAAATCCTTTACTGTCTGCTGTGTCTTATATATGGTGTAAAGATTAGTATGCGTTATTGAAACATCAAAGAGATGCAGCAAAGAAAAGTGACTTAAAACTAACATTTTATGCAACAACCTTACATTTAAAAGAGAAACATAAGGGTGATCATATGCAAAAAGACCCCAGCCTATAATTTGTTCCAGATGTTTTCTTTCTCTTATTTATTTGTTTGTTTATGTGTTTAGCGCATGTACTCGTGTGCGATCGGAAAACTGTGCCCGCCTCTCCTTCCACTCCGCCCCGAAGCCCCGGCTGGCCCTCTTTGGCCCAAGGTATTCGGCAGGCCGAAAAAAGCCGGCCGCTGGCCCCAAGAAAGCCCCGCTTTGGCCCGATTAGGCCCCGGAAGTGACAGTGGAAACGCCATTGGCCTTGGCTCGCCCTGGCTCGCTCGCTTTAGGCGCGATAGTGGAAACGCGGCTAGTGAAAGCAACCGGTGCTGCTTACATTTTGAGCTCTTAAAAGCATCAAGACTGTGGGTGCATGTTCATCACTATTTGTCTAGTTTATTTGAAAGAGAACCGATGAGAGTTGCGTTTTCAGAACCTGTTCCATACACAGTTGCTTCACGATTCGGGAGCGCGTATGCGTTTTAAGCAGTCGCGCGCATCATATCAGCTGTTAGCGCGAGTGATCATCATCCTCTCATTTGGTATTCATTTGCTTTCTTCTGCTCGCGTGATCACAATTATTTTACTTCTCGATTCTAAGATCACATTTGCACGCATATTAGGCCATCCTTATATTGTCGAACCCGGCTTTTAGAAAAACTACAATTTAAAAATTATTTTCAACCAGTCAAAGTGGCTAGTGGATATGTCTGTCTAACCCGCCAAAGCTGAAATCTACCCGCATTTGGCGGGTTAGTGGGTGTTAATGTAAAGCCCTGAATGTAGCACAATGAACATTCAAATAAATCTGATTCATTAACAGCATTTAATTAAAACATTTAATCCAAGCTTGCGTTCTTGTAGCTCAACAATAAAACAACTAATCAAACAAACAAAAGATTACATTAATTTAGAAAGATAAGGTTAAAGGTGATCGATCATGGGCCAACTTTGGCTTCTCTGCTCTAGATGGAAACTTTTGTATGTGCTTACCTTGTGATTAAAGTTGTTGCACGTCTGCCGGTTCCTGCCTCTGAATGAGGGAGTTTTAGCTACTCGTAGCAATCAGAAAAAACAAAACCCATGTGAAGAAACTCGACATAGAAGAACATAAAAATAAAGTCAGCTAGTGTTTCTGAAGTGTTACAGAGCAACACAAACAGCACACAGAACTATAAGGCCGCATTTACACTGCACTGTTCAAGTGACTTAATTCCATGACTTTCGTGTAAGCAGGAACAAATCACATGGTTTCCGATTTACTCAAATCAGATTCAAGCCTTGTTCGTATGTGGAAATTTATCCGATATGAATCGGATCTGTGTTCTCATGTCTGCAGTGTAAGCAGGTAGATTTTCACCTGTCAATATGAGTCGCGCGTCATTAAAAACCATAGCGAATAACGTCAAGTCTGACGCTTTCATTTCAGAACAGACTTCAGCAGACTCCCAAACCTTAAATCCCATACACGAGGACTTAAACAGCTTTCATAATGTCATATTGAACAGGTATTTAAGCATGTTAACGAGAGAGCAATGTCTGCCATTTAACCAATATAACCTAAATCAAACTAGTGCATTGCTACATCAGGTGCATTAATCACGCCATGGACATTACATTAAGATGCTTAAAGGTTTAAAAAAGCCTATATATCAAAAGAAGATGGACAAATGAGAACCTTTCTGTCATAAACTGTACACTGAAAAAATTAATGCGTAAAATTTACGGTAAAAAAACGGCAGCTGTGGTTGCCAGTACTTTACCGTTAAAAACACGGGACAAACCGTTAAGGTAATTTTAAATTTTTACAGTAAACTACCGTATTTTATTAATTTATAAAGGTAATATGTCTGTATTTTGAATGATCAACATCTACACATCTTTTGCTACACAGTTTGACACGTTAGCACACCCACATGCAGGTGGTGATGAGGAAGTTAAATAATGAGCCAATGCATCAGTATCAGCTGAGTGTCAGCATACAGAAGGTGCTCAGTGTCATTCACACAGCTACTAAACACCAGTATGGTAACACGCATAAAATTAAAGTCATGAAATAAACATTGTTTATCAACATTAGATGTAACATAAATCTCTAACGTACATAACTGATGGGGAAACAACTAAAAAGATCCATATTAATGTCAACCAAATGCATAAAAAGTGACGTGCCATGCAGGGAATTCTGGGAAAGTCAATTTACGGTTATTCGTCTTATATATTAAGGAAACATACCGTTAACCAGGTTACGGATTTGTACTGTAGCAATTTTACTGCTTTTTACCGTTGAAATCACGGACATTTTTTACAGTGTAGTAAAACAGCTTGTCAAAGCTGTGAACAGATAACATACAGGAATAGAGAAAAGAGCACTCTTATTATAAAGCACTTTAAAACAACACAGTTGACCAAAGTGCTAACAACAAAGAGTAAAACAAACTTTAGAATACAAATAAATAAACATAAAATGTCAACATCTCAAGCTGTGCTAAAAGCCAAATTGAACAGGTGGGTTTTAAGAAGGGATTTAAAAACAGTGATGGAAGAGGCTTGTCTAATGTACGGTAGCTCATTCCATAATGTTGGTGCAGCCACAGCAAAAGCCCGATCCCCTCTGAGCTTTCGACTGGTCCTGGGCACACCCAGGAGGAGCTGGTCGGCTGACCTGAGCAAACGATAAGGTGTGTAGGGACAGAGAAGCTCAGAGAGGTAAAGGGGAGCAGCACCATTTAGACACTTAAAAACAAATAAAAGTACCTTAAATTATCAGCTGTTAGTCAGCGCCTGCTCTCTTTTTTTCCTGGTCGTTGTGCCTTTGCTGTGTGCTGTGTAAATGCAGACGATCGGATATGAGTCAATTTTAAAAGATGATCATCTGAGCTGGTCATCAAAAAAATCAGATACAGTAACAAAATCAGAGTTCACCATCAAGATCTGCAGTGTAAATGCAGCCTAAATGCATGACAACGTGCAAGGCATGCGCATTGGGTCACACTGATCACTTGACGCAGAAGTATAAATTAACCTTTAATGGTTACAACATTTTTTCAAAATATCTTCTTTTGTGTGCAACAGATGAAAGAAACTCAAACAGGTTTGTGACAAGTGAATGATGGGTAAATGATGACAGAGTTTTCAGTTTTGGGTGAGCTATGGTTAGTAGTCACTTGGTTGATTTCTGCAAAAAAAACATCAGGTTGATTTTGTTCGCCATTTCCTAATTTGTTCTGCTGAATGTGATTGAAGGGTTAGTTCACGCAAAAATGTATTTAAAAACTTATTTACTCTGCTTGGTGTTATTGTAATGCCATATATGTTTTTGGGATGAATGCCATATATCTTTTTATTGATTTTATTATTTGAAAATAATACGGATGAACTTCAAATATAGTGCATTAACATATAAATGTACGGCGGCCAAGAGAGCTTAACGTGCTGCAATTTAAGAAAGCACAAAAAACACCAGCAAATAAAGAAACGATCTTCATCCATTTTACAGCACACGTGTTGCAAATTCTCACAACACAAACAACTGAAGAAATGTGCAGCAAATCGGTCACAACACTTGCAAATATACACGTGGATATGTTTCTAGGGGACCAAAAATTACGACGGACCCTGCTGAGATATGGATGTGTTATTATGCCATGACTGTTGCTCAGTGAAGTGATTGGTGGTCTTTGAAAGCTGAGTTGTTTTTCGTTTATTTTAATATCCTGATTACACGACATAATAGACCCATAATAACACATATCTATGATAATAACACATCCATATCTCAACAGAGTCCGTCATGTTTTTGGGTCTCCTAGAAACATTTCCGTTGTGTTACATGTATTTTGCAAGTGTTGTGACCAATTTGCTGAGCATTTCTTCAGTTGTTTTTGTTGTGATAGTTTGTAACATGTGCTGTGAAATTGATGAAAATCGTTTCTTTATTTGTTGGTGTTTTTTGTATATGCATGTGCTTTCTTAAATTGCAGTGTGTTAAGCTCTCTCAGCCACCGTATAAACTAACTATTAAAAGAAAAATATAATCATCATATACATTTTCAGTCACACTTTACACAGTTTTAGCAGAATAAACCTCCAACTTATCCAGCCAATTACACAGCTAATACCCTTCTAGCTGCAACCCAGTACTGGGAAACACCCATACACACTCATTCACACACACACACATACGTTATGGCCAATATAGTTTCTTCAATTCCCCTATAGCGCATGTCTTTGGACTGTGGGAGAAAACCGGAGCGAACTCTAAACAAACTCCACACAGAACCTTCTTGCTGTGAGGGCACAGGGTTAACCACTGAGCCACCGTGTTCAACTTAAACAAAGTGACTTTTATTGACATTTTAAAACTAAATCTGAAATAATAATATAGTGTATAAGAACTAATATAGAGAGAAATATGTCTGTCAAATACCAGAAACTGTACTTGCAGTTTATTTCCGGGGTTTAGTAGCGTACTGTAATATGCAACACCAACCCAGACAATATATCACTTTAAACTATTACAAATGTTAATAAAAGTCAGTCTTTTTCTAACTATTCAAGTTTAAAAAGTTGTTGGAAGAAAGATCAAGATCCCATAATGCAATTCAAAAGATGAATTAATGAGAAAAAATCACAAAATCACAAAATACAGTACAATAATCAAGCATTTTGATCATTTTTTGGTACACATATGGCATTAGAATAGCACGGAATTTCGATATGTGGGTGAACTATCCCTTTAAGAATGTGATCCACTATAGCAACATGAATGTATCTGTTTTTCTCCATTGTAAATAACGAGGAGAGCTTCCTTTCTTGCGTCAGATATTGGTCAAAAATTCTTAACAGACAGCCTGCAGATGAGGTGCTATTATGATGATCTGTCATTCTCTCTGATGAGGTCGAATTTCAAGCACTGCCCCCTGTTTTACTGTATGATGTTTCTGAAAAAAACTGTGATGTTGCAAAAACGAAAGAAAAAAAAAATCCTTTTCTTTGTGGCTGCAGAATGAACAAACTTGTCTGCGTCTGTGACTTTGGAGATACAGTGAGTCTGTAATATGTGTTCCTAATCCTTCCTCTGATCCAATAAGGAGGCGATGATGTTCGTAATCTGTGTTGATGCTTATTGATTCTAGCGCCACAAACGATCAGCCCGACCTTATTTATTCAACCTGCATAAAGACTACATGAAATGCCTTAAAAAAGAGACTCCATCTATACCACTAAGACTTACAAATACTGCCAATTCAGACTGTTGATAATCTCTTGGTGTTTCCGATATGTATAGTGGCCTATGTGGCTGTTTGGGTTTTCAAACAAAAGAAAAATGGGTTTGAAACTATGGACCATCTTTCTTTGTTGCCTTAGACGAAAATCAATGTCTGTAAAAATGTTTGTACATCCAGGTCATTGTGTAATGTCTGGTAGAACTCAAGTCTGTTGACTACTGTATGTTTTAAAAGGATAGTTCACCCAAAAATTAAAATGACTTCATTGTTTATTCTTCCTCATGAGGTTTCAAGCCTTTATGAGCAGTGTTGGGGTAAGGCAGTAATGCGAGTTATGGTACTATATTATTTTCTAAGAAACCAGTAAACTAACGCATTACTTTTGTAAGATATGTTTTTTTTTAAATAAGTAATACTATTTGAGTTACTTCTTTGAAAATGTAACATGATTTACATTTTAGTTTAATTAATTAGCTTTAAAAAAAAATTGTTTGCTAGGGCAGCATGGTGGCGCAGTGGGTAGCGCTCTCGCCTCACAGCAAGAAAGTCGCTGGTTCGAGCCTCAGTTTGGTCAGTTGACATATATGTGTGAAGTCTGCATGTTCTCCATGTGTTGGCCTGGGTTTTCTCCGGATGCTCCGGTTTCAAATGCCGAGTGCGGGACAGGTGAATTGGGTAAGCTAAATTGTCCGTAGTGTATGTGTGTGAATGGGAGTATATTGGTGTTTCCCAGTGAATGGTTGCAGCTGGAAGGGCATCCACTGCGTAAAGCCTGTTTCACACCAAGCCTGAGCAGCGCGTGTTTTTTTCGCGTCCATGTTAACAGATTAGAGTTTTCATACTGTGCGCAGAAGCAGCACGTCAGTGCGAGGCATGAGTGGCGATAGGTCTATTTTTGCCGCGCTGCTCATCCTCGATTGAAGTGACAGTGCATTGATATTGACCAATAACACCTTGAATGACAGTAAAAAGTCGCAATTTTACCCAATAAATGCATCAATAGTATCTAATTATATATAGTTAATGAAATGAACTTAAACGATTAAAAACGGCAACAAATATTTAGCTGGGCTCAAACTACAAAACCAAATCCAAATCTGTTGATGTCAGTTTGACAGATTCAGGGTCAATGTTCTTAACCCCGCCTCCTACTTAATATTTTGTTTCCGTTGGAAATACATCAGGCGACGCAGTGGCTCTATAGGAAGTGCTGTCGCCTCACAGCAAGAAGATCGCTGGTTCGAGCCTTGGCTGGGTCAGTTGGCATTTCTATGTGGAGTTTGCATGTTCTCCCTGCATTCGCGTGGGTTTCCTTCGGGTGCTCCGGATTCTCCCACAAGACCAAAGACATGTGGTACATGTGAATTGGGTAGGCTAAATTGTCCATAGTGTATGAGTGTGTGTGAATGAGTGTGTGTGGATGTTTCCCAGAGATGGGTTGCGGCTGGAAGGGCATCCGCTGCGTAAAAAATAGCTGGACAAGTCATTCCGCTGTGGCGACCCTAGATTAATAAAGGGACTAAGCTGAAATGAATGAATGGATGAATGGATGAATGAATGAATGAATTAATTAATTAATGAATAGAAACACATCAGCATACTTATAACAGTGTTGTTTTTAAGTCTTGTTTTTCATTATATTGATTGGCATCATAGCTCAGTAGTTAGCACTATTGCTTCACTACAAGAAGGTCGCCGGTGTGTGTGTGTGTGTGTGTGTGTGTGTGTGTGTGTGTGTGTGTGTGTGTGTGTGTGTGAATGTGTTTGTGTGAATGTGAGAGTTTATGGATGTTTCCTAGTACTGGGTTGCATCCGCTGCGTAAAACATATGCTGGAATAGTTGGCGGTTCATTCCACTGTGGTGACCCCTGATAGAAAAAAGACTTAGTCAAAGGAAAATGAATGAATGTCATTATATTTAGTGATTTGCTTCACATCATTCATAATTTGCGCTTTAGAACTCCATTAAGTGAACATTAGTGAGCATTGATACTCTCTGATTTCCACAGTGAGTTGTTGGACTTTTCATGGAAAGAACGTTTAAGGCCCTTAAAATGTCTTACTGCCTAATTAGTGCCCTGACTACTAAAAAAGGGTCTGATTCAGATGCACTCGAATAGGTCTCGATCAGGTGAGTAAATGATGGCAGAATTTTCATTTTTGAGTGAACTATCCCTTTAAATGCAATCTCTGAAATGCTTCATCAAGGGAATCGCTAACATTTAAACCTGTTTACAGTGCATAAAAACTCTATATCTGTGGCCTCAATTATCTGCCGCTTGCCCTAGCTCAAGTCCAGGTTTAAATGCCAGCCATTCTCAAACAATAAACATGGTATGATATATCACCATTCAAAATCACTTAATTATGAAGTCGCTGTTGCCTTTGACTACCAGACATACAAATGCCTCTGTTGTTGTGATATGTAGCCTGTTGTGATTGTGCAAATCCATGGTGATTGATTGGAAATTGTTAGTCCTCTAGTCTTTTCAAAGAACGTGTCAACACTGTGAACCCCACCAAAAGTGATGAGACTGTTTCCTTTTCCCTTTATTTAACGATATTTTCTTTCCAAACCGAAAATGCATTTATGTAATGTGAAAAAGACAATGAAGCAAAATGACTGATCCACACAATGGCATCTGTGTTGTGATTCAATAGCAGCTACTCTATTAATTCCAGACGCTGAACAATAGAGGGCAGCAGACAACAATGAAGCCATTGCAGCGTTTCTTTTTGGAAGCAATTCAAAGGCTGTCAAATTCGCTGCAGTGAATAATTGCAGATGTCTGTGGGGTGAGAGTGTGTATGCTGATTCAGGAGATGCAGCTTATTATTTATCATAAACAAAAGTGCAACATTTGGCAACACAGCTGGACCAGCTGAACCAGGCTGAGCGAGCTGAAAATCATTTTAGGCTTGTTTAAATGGAGAGTTCAACCAAAAATGAATTAAATCAATTTAATGAATTGAATTTAATTTAATTGACAGCTGAATTAAATTTATTTGAATTGATTTGAATTAACAGCTGAATTGAATTGACAGTTGAATTGACTTGAAAGCTAAATTGAATTGAATTGACAGCTGAATTGAATTGAATTGACAGCTGAATTCAAATTGAATTGACAGCTGAATTGAATTGATTTGAATTGACAGCTGAATTGAATTTATTTGAATTGACAGCTGAATTGAAGTGACTGATTAATTGAATTGAACTGACAGCTGAATTGAATTGACAGCTGAATTGAAGTGACTGATTAATTGAATTGAACTGACAGCTGAATTGAATTGACAGCTGAATTGAAGTGACTGATTAATTGAATTGAACTGACAGCTGAATTGAATTGACAGCTGAATTGACTTGAAAGCTGAACTGAATTATTTGAATTGACTGCTGAATTGAATTGATTTGAATTGACAGCTGAATTGAATTGATTTGAATTGACAGCTGAATTGAAGTGACTGATTAATTCAATGGAACTGACAGCTGAATTGAATTGACAGCTGAATTGAAGTGACTGATTAATTCAATTGAACTGACAGCTGAATTGAATTGACAGCTGAATTGAAGTGACTGATTAATTGAATTGAACTGACAGCTGAATTGAATTGACAGCTGAATTGACTTGAAAACTGAATTGGATTGACAGCTGAATTGAATTTAATTGATTTGAATTGACAGCTGAATTGAATTGATTTGAATTGACAGCTGAATTGAAATGATTTGAATTGACAGCTGAATTGAATTGATTTGAATTGACAGCTGAATTGAAGTGACTAATTAATTGAATTTAACTGACAGCTGAATTGAATTGACAGCTGAATTGAAGTGACTGATTAATTGAATTGAACTGACAGCTGAATTGAATTGACAGCTGAATTGAAGTGACTGATTAATTGAATTGAACTGACAGCTGAATTGAATTGACAGCTGAATTGACTTGAAAACTGAATTGAATTGATTTGAATTGACAGCTGAATTGAATTTAATTGATTTGAATTAACAGCTGAATTGAATTGACCGCTGAATTGACTGAACTTACAGTTGAATTGACTTGAACTGACCGTTGAATTGAATTGACAGCTGAATTGAGTTGACAGCTGAATTGAATGAAACTGAATCAGTTGTTCAAAATCTATTTGAAATTTCTTTTTCTGTTTGACAAAAGCTGATATTTTTTTAAATTCTGGTTGCTGGTACCCATTGACTTCCATAGTTTTTTTTCCTACTATGGAAGTCAATTCGTGCCAGCAACTAACATTCGTTCACTCACTCATTTTCTTTTCGGCTTAGTCCCTTTATTAATCTGGGGTCGCCACAGCGGAATGAACCACCAACTTATCCAGCACGTTTTTACGCAGCGGATGCCCTTCCAGCCACAACCCATCACTGGGAAAGCAACTAACAGTCTTCAAAATATCTTTCCTGTGTTCAACAGAGTAAAAAAACTCAAAAAGGCTTAAAATCACATGAGACAGAAAATGATTAAGTAGTTTTCACTTTTGGATGAACTATCCCTTTAAAAAGCCCCTATTATGCATTATAAATTGTCATATTTTGGTTTTGGGGGTCTCCAATATGAGGCTGATTTGCATGCAGGGTCAAAAACACTTTATTGTATTATAATATGCATTTATTTATATCTAATCTATATATTTATATGTAATCTATTCTTTATATCTAATATCCCAACGAATCCCATATGATTTATGAAAATGATTTTTCCCAAACCCCTCCTTTGCGTGATGATAGTTTGCGCTGATTGTTCTAATGACCCAGTCTGTTGTGATTGGTTAACTGGGTTCAGCGTGAGAAATGCTTACCATGGCTATGAAGTAGCACAGAGTATATGTACAGCACAGAGCCCAATGTAGGCGTGCATTAAAGCAGTGTAGTTAAATACCAGCATATTACTCTACTCTTAACCCTATACCATCAAAGTCCCATACATCAGTGGTCCTCAACCACCAGGCCGCTGACCAGGACCGGTCCGTAGATCAATTGGTATCGAACCACACAAGAAAATATTAATTATTTCCGTTTCAATTATTATCTGAGTCTGAACAATCTTTTATTTGGAAAAGTCTTCTATCTTGAAAAATGGCCATATTCTCTCGCTTACATCTCGGTCACTTGAGCGCCAAAATTTATCTCACAAGCAGCAAAAATGAGTAAGAAACAGACGTCTTCGGAAAGTTTTTTTTTTCTTTGCTAAGGGGAAAAGGCCCAGTGCATGACCCGCAAACTGTGAAGGGATGGATCCGCAACACATTTATCAACAAATCAGGTCAATGCACCTTGGCTGTGGAAGATGATCAACCAGCAACCTAAGAAACACTTCACCCCCACCCCCTGGTTCACGATAATATTGTGAATTGTTGACTGGTCCACAGTGGTAAAATGGTTGAGGACCACTTATATACATTATAGTCTATGCTGCTACTTTCTTTAATAGCAAGCGGCTGACGAATCCCTCGTTGCAGCACAGTTGGCTATACGGTGGTATTGTTAAAATGATCTGTAACCCTTTATTCCCCACAGCTAAATCTCCATCTGTCAGTGATCGTCATCTTCGTGTCATGGATAGTCCCGTGATCCCCTGTGTTCCGATAGTCTCTGAAGGGAAAGGCGTGTTCACGTTTTACCAGAACCGGCTCTTCATATTAGGTGGTGTACCATATCGACGTCGACGCGTTCAAGCAAATGATCCGAGCTCGACACGATTCATTTATTCGACTATTTCGCTAAAGATTCAATAGTTTCAAAACGTTGCACTTTCAGATTTAATCCTCAGCTGGCCGTCTCCATTCACTTAGAGCTGTGTTACACACTGCATGGAAGCTCATTTTCAAAAACCCAATATGGGGGCTCTTTAACTTTTGTTTTTAGCAGGATAATCACTATCAACTGGTTGTAAATAAAGGACAGTTATATCCTAAACATATCTTGTGTAAATCAGCTGTTTTCAGGCATTGTGTAAAATATGTGGCACAAAATGAGATTTGGTTTAGCCAAAAAAAAAAAAAAGTAATTTTTATCATGGGACAGTTCAGCTGTGATAACATCAAACTCCTCCCCGTGCATTTCTACACACCGGCTGATCCATCATCACTGCACTATGGTGCTGGGGATTTTGATTCATTGATTTGAATCTTTTGAATCAGTGTACTGACTGAATCCTTCATTATTCAGGCTTAATATTTAGAGTAACAGAAGGTCTGGACTATTTTGCATGTCAAAGCAGGTCATTTATTAAAAAAATTCCTGACTCCTTCCAGAACTGTGGGTACATCCATTCATTTTCCTTAAACTGGAATAATATACAAGTGTAGGCTATAATTTACGCTAAAGATATTGCATTATTAAAGTAAAACAATGCTAAACGATTAAAAATGATGTATGTTTGATTATGTTAGTTGTTGTTTATTGTTAAACATTTAATCCATAAAAGTTGACAGTAACAGAGTTGATATTTTCCACTTTCCACTTTATCTTACGATGCTAACCTCAAACCAGATACCACATGTCTAAAACTGAATTTTATGTATTGTTATTAGTGTTGTTTTTAAAAAGGGAATTAGAAATTCACTGAAATATCACAGTAACAATATTGATATATACTTATTCTACTATTTAATGTGTCATAAATATTTTGTATAATTTAATGAGAAGAATGATGATGTGCCTCAATCCCTTCCAGAGTTTCCCACCAGACATCAATTGGAGCAAGTCAGCTGCATTCATTTTCTTTTTGACTTAGTCCCTTTATTAATCTAGGGTTGCCACAGCGGAATGAACTGCCAACTTATTTAGCATATGTTTTACACAGCGGCAGCCCATCACCGGTAAACATCCATACACACTCATTCACACACATTATGGACAATTTAGCTTACCAATTCACCTCTATACCACAAGTCTTTGGACTTGTAGGGGAAACCGGAGCACCCAGAGGAAACCCACGTCAACACGGAGAGAAAATCCAAACTCCACACAGAAATGCCAACTGACCCAGCCAAAGCTCAAACCAGCAACCTTCTTGCTGTGAGGTGATCATGCTACCCACTGTGCCACCGTGCAGCCCTTTTTCTACACTGTAAAACCCAACAGTCAACTTTACTAAATGAAATGAGTGTAGTTAACTCAAAATTGACTGAAAGTTAATTCTACTCATTTGAAAAGAGTTTTGAACTCAGTGTTAAGGTTAATGAGTTAATTAAATGCCTCATTACTTCACTTTAAATGGAGTAAGTTCACAGTACATATAGTTTAGTTTTTGAACTCAAATGGTTTGTAGCACTTCGTTTTCTCAAATGGTTTGAGTTGCCTTAACTTATTGGCTTTTACAGTACTCAGTTGGTTTGAGTTCTCTTCATTTATTGGGTTTTACTGTGCTTTTACAGACCGGCCCATGTGACATAATCTGCAGCCCATTGGTTCTTTTCTTTATTGACATTGGAGCTGACCCAATAACAAACTTTCATTTTGGGCTCTGTCTGCAGTGTCGGTGTGTATTTGTCAAAATAGTCGAGAGTCATGCCTGTTTGCGGCGAGCAGGCGTTTGCCTTTTGCATCTGCAGCGCGCAGCGGATCGACGACTGTTGCACATATCAATATATTCCTGTCTATTCTATCTAGTTACCTATCTGTTTATATAAATATACTTTTTATTTTTCATTTGCACCAAGGCCTGTGGCAACTTGCACCAATGCTGTTTCTTTAACCTGCAAGTCTTTATTTTACAAATTATATAGATAATAAAGAATGTATGATCATTCTCAAGCTCTATGAGGAGTGTCATTCATGTATTTTAAGATGCACTTGGTCATCAGATAATCGCATAAGATATCGTGACATTTTGTTTTTGATCGTCAGCATGATGTAGGTTTACAATAATATTTATACAATATGTTTATAATGATATTTATACATGACCAAACTAGTGTGAAACTTAAGCATAATACTATTTCTTTACATTTAGTTTTGTGGTTCGAGCCCAAACAAACGATTAAAAAATGCAACAAATGTTTAAGTTCGTTTGATTGACTATGTATTATCTTTAAGCTATGTTTGATGTTTCATTGTCGAGTTAAACATTTTTTAAGGTTCTCTGACACATTGCTTTTATTATTTATCTTTATTTTGTTAATCAACATTAACTATGTGCATCAGCAGGCAGTTTTTGTTATGTTCATTATTTAACATAGCTCCCTCGAAACACACAGGCACACAAGATGGACTTCAAGTGTGGATTACAATTGTATTATAATAATAAATAAATAAATAAAGTTTTTAATTTGTCAACTCTCATTATTTCCTATATATGGCTTTTTTGCTTTTGGGAGTTGGTAAACATATTCAAGGGCGTGCACAGATGGGGAGCATTTTAATTGAATGTAGTGGGCCGCTCTGCCCCAAAAGGCTAGGCCCGATTCTTTTTTTTTTTTTTTTTTTTGTCCCAGTCCAGTCCTGATCAAAAGTATCCAAAATTGCTTTCTTGTAGCTTGAGTATGTGAATAAAATATCATTAAAATATATTTCAAAAGGAAAAAGACGAATCAAACAATTTTGAAATAAGTGAAACCTGTAAATAATGACAGAATTTTCATGCTTTGGTGAACTATCCCTTTAAGCGTCACTTGCCATTTACAAATCCACTCCTGTCACCTCACTGGATAGTGAAGCCTAAACGCATAGCCTAATTTTAGTCTTTTTAATTTGCCTATTTCTATTTCTTTTTTGACATTTTAAAAGCGGTATAAATGTAATGTCATATGCAGCAGCTTTATGTTGCTCATTCTTCAGTACAAGAACGATTCGTTCAGTTAAATGATTCGTTCGAACAAAATGATTCGCTCGCTACTTGATTCCCTCAAAACTGCAAGAGCGTGAAGTTTTCCAACACTCATAATAACGGCGCGTTCCCCATCTGACTCCCAGCCTCAAAACTAGCGACTAGCTCCGCAAGAGCTTTCCTTGCGTTTTGACACCACTGCGGATTTCAGCTGCCTTTCTCTTTAATTCAGCTGGAGACTTTATTGCGGAGCCCCCACAAAATGTTGGAGGGCGGGCCGCGCAGCAGCAGCGCAGTGAGTTGTCAAAAAATCGGTTGTGATGAAGCTCCAGGACGCGCACTCCGGTAAATACATCTGAAGTATACGATCGCACATTTATCATCAGCGTTATTACTGCAGTCGTCGATTTGATAGAGCCGGATATATGTAATGATAACAATAATAATAATGCGGCGATTTCTCCTCTCTCTGCAACTTCGGGCGGCGGACAGGCGCAAGGGCGCGGGCGGCGCATAGTTATCCAGTGCGCAAGTGCCATTCTGCGGGAGGATCTCCCCAAACAGCCGCCACGGGATGCCTTTGATCAGCTTGGACGACGAGGAGCAGCGATGGGTGCCGACGCATGTCAACGTGACCGTCCTTCGCGCACGGGCGCTGCGGACGAAGGGCAAGCAAGGCAGCCGCTACGTTTACACCATCATCCAGGTCGGCAAGGAAAAGTACACCACCGGCCTGGTGGAGAAGGCGGAGGAGCCGCAGTGGGGCGAGGAGTGCGCGTTTGAGCTGCTGCCGGGGCTGCTGGAGGCAGGGGGCACCAGCGCGTACCCGCCCGGGAGCAGCAACCTGGTGTTCACTGTGATGCACCGCGTGCTGATCGGCCTCGACGTGTTTCTCGGGCAAACTATTGTTCCGCTCGACAAAGTTTTCCAGGAAGGAACATGTCCTAGAAATGAGTGAGTATGACAGTTCATGTTGGCATCAATTAATAAGCCTCCCGTTACAAACAGCCATTAACCTTATTATAAATGTGATAATATTCAGTACTAACATCTTAAAAACAATGTCTGTTAGCTGAACATATTACTTTAAAAATATTTGTAATTTAAAATTTTCTGTTTAAAAACATTTTATAATATTGATTGTACATTTATATTATTTTATAGTATTTTGTTTTGTTTTTTAACATCTATCTATCTATCTATCTACTGTATATATCTTTCAGTTTTTTCAAATTATTATTTATCAATTATTAAACCATAATGTAATACCGTACAAAAGCATTTTTGTAAATGTAAACAAATATGTTTTTAATATCTCAATTAAATAGAAATTAAAAAAAGACATAATTTTAGTTAATTATAGCAACCCTAATCGTTTGTTCATTCCTGCTAAAAATCAAACCTGATCTTAGCAGTTTATCTCACCCAAAATGTTTATAATTTACTCTCACTTTACTCGTTTCAAACTTTACTGAGTTTCTTGAACACTTAAGAAGATATTTTGAAAACATACTGAATATCTATTATTGTTCTCCATATATTTGTATTTCCTGCTATGGATGTCAGTGGTTACAGATTTTCAGCTTTCTTCAAAAGTATCTTTTTGTATCAAAAGTATGCTTTTGTGTTTAACAAAAGAAATTGAGATATGGGTTTGCAACCACTTGAGGGTGAGTAAATAGTGAGTAAATGCTCATTTTGTTTTGTGAAATAATAGTATTGACAAGATTTACGCACCAAAAAGGTTTCTTTAAAAACCGCAAGTGCGCAGGGCATTACAATACTAGTTACTAAAGCAAAATTTCCCATTTCCAAAATTTACCATGCTAAAATAACTCAAACAAAACCTAATTTATATTATTTTTAAAAAGTAATTACAGTGCACAACATATTTACTCATTTTACATAATTACATATGCAATTTAAATAAATAAACTATAAACTTAAAAGTAATTCATATTCAAAAAACAAACATTTTTTGCATTCTTTCACTGACTCTCAATCATTCCCACATGACAGCATGATATAATGAAAAAGTGTAGCCTCAAGATAGATCTAGCTTTGTGCTAATAACACCCTTACAGTTTCATGCAATTCAAGGAACTACTATAGACTGTTTTTCTGGTGTTTCGGTTGATACAGTCCTGGGAAATTTGGCACATTCATGCCAAAAAAAACCTTGAGCCTGTGATTTTGGGTTGAAGAATTTCTGTGCACCCTTTTCACATTTGGACAGACACTCTCATTTACAACAAATCCAAACTGCAGGAAGAATCTTTTGATAGCCACCAAATGATAGCCTAAATTACTGATGCCACATGCAGTATTTACAAATGCACGGTGATCGAAGCCACACCAGCAATCCAGTGATTCGTGGGAAGCGCAAAACCAACACTGTTTTGAATACCAGAGTAATGGGATATGTTTTAACAGACACAACAACAGCAACATACTTGGAGGGGCATGCTGCGTCTAGTCTTGATCAGTCCTCATTGCGTATATCACTGGCACAGAGTCATGCGTCACACAGGGCAGTACCAGTGTGTGTCAATCTGTACTCCAGTTCAACAAACACACATTTCACTGCGTTCATGTAACATGCACAACATTCCTGGAGTTTGGTTTCTATTTTTATTTGATCATCCAGTTTTTTCTACATATGATTTTAAATTATGGGTTAATCTTCCAGTTTGGGGTTAGAGTTTAGGGTAAAGTTTTCAATTTGGGTTATGTTTGGGGTTTTAGTTTGGGGTTAGGGTTAGGTTGGGTGTTTCAGTTTGGGTTGTTTAGAGTTAATAATTTAAGTTTGCGGTTAGGATTAGGTTAGGTTAGGGGTTTCATTTTGGGTTAGGGTTAGTTTAGAGGTTTCAGTTTGAGTTAGGTTTAGTGTTAGCGGTTTTAGTTTGTGGTTAGGGTTAGGTTAGGTTAGGTTAGGTTAGGTTAGGTTTGTTTTTTTGTTATGTTTAGGGTTAGATGTTTTCAGTGTTGGGTTAGGTTAGGGGTTTCAGTTTGGGGTTAGGGGAGGTTAGGTTAGGTTAGGTTAGGTTTGTTTTTTTGTTATGTTTAGGGTTAGATGTTTTCAGTGTTGGGTTAGGTTAGGGGTTTCAGTTTGGGGTTAGGGTAGGTTAGGGGATTTAGTTTGAGGTTAGGGTTATGTTTGGGGTTAGGGGTTATAGTTTTGGGTTTGCGTTAGATAAGAGGTTTCACTTCAGGTCATATTTAGGGTTTGCTGTTTTAGTTTTGGGATTAGGGGTTTCAGTTCGGGTTATGTTTAGGGTTAGGGGTTTCAGTTCGAGATATTTTTTGGGGTTAGAGGTTTTAGTTTGGGGTTAGGGGTTTTGCTTCGGGTTATGTTTAGGGTTAGGGGTTTGAGTTTGGGGTTAGGGGTTTCAGTTCGAGTTATGTTTGGAATTAGAGGTTTTAGTTTGTGTTTAGGGGTTTTAGTTCGGGTTATGTTTAGGGTTAGGGGTTTGAGTTTGGGGTTTGGGGTTTCAGTTCGAGTTATGTTTGGCATTAGAGGTTTTAGTTTGTGGTTAGGGGTTTTACTTCGGGTTATGTTTAGAGTTGGGTGTTTGAGTTTGGGGTTAGGGATTTCAGTTCGGGTTATGTTTGGGGTTAGAGGTTTTAGTTTGGGGTTAGTGTTTGGTTAGAGGTTTCAGTTCGGGTTATGTTTAGGGTTAGGGGGTTAGTTTTGGGGTTTGGGTTAGAGGTTGCAGTTCGAGTTATGTTTAGGGTTAGCGGTTTTAGTTATGGGTCAGGGGTTTCAGTTTGAGTTATGTTTAGGGTTATGGGGTTTAAGTTTGGGGATGGGGTTTCAGTTTGAGTTATGTTTAAGGTTAGAGGTTTTATTTTGGGTTTAGGGTTAGATTAGAAATTTAGCTTTTGGTTATGTTCAGGGTTTTTGGTTTTAGTTTTGGAATTAGGGGTTTCAGTTCGGGTTCTGTTTAGGGTTAGCTGTTGTAGTTTGGGGTTAAAGTTAAGTTAGAGGTTTCAGTTCAGGTTATGTTTAGGGTTAGGGGTTTTAGTTTGGGGTTAGGGTTGGGTTAGCAGTTTCAGTTCGGGTTATGTTTGGGGTAAAGGGTTTTAGTTTGGGGTTACGAGTTTCAGTTCGGGTTATGTTAAGGGTTAGGGTTTTTAGTTTGGGGTTAGGGGTTTTAGTTTAGGTTATGCTTTGAGTAAGGGATTTTAGTTTGTGGTTAGGGTCAGGTTAGGTGTTTCAATTTGGATTATGTTTAGGGTTAGGGATTTCAGTTTGGGATTAGGGTTTAAGTTTGGGGAACCACATCCATTCAAAATAACTGAAACTAATTATTTTAAATAATTAGGTTGTGCTATATATGATCTATATACAAAGTCAGATGTATGTTTGGCTATTTTTTATTCATCATAAAGCAAATAAGCAAGAAATGACAATACTCTCTGTTATTTTGCAAACCTAATAAGATCGATGTATTTGTTAGACATAAAACTTCCCAAGAATCCCAAGAGTCCTAAGATAGGTCCTTATGTGGCTTCAGGTATTTTTTGTGAAGTTTCAAGACATACAGTATCTGATCCATATGAATGGCCCAATCTCTTTTGAATTATCTTTCTCCAACCTCTAGATTATTGTCTTTTTGTTTTCTTTACAGTACAGTAATATTCAGAGTTGCACACTACTGGAGAACTGCAATGTAAAACTTACACCCATAAACACTGCTTTAGAATAACCTCACATCAGCATTAACTAGTTGTTTTGTAATTAGATGCAAAGATGATATACAACATATAGTTTTTCAAATGTACATATGTACAAATGTACAACTTTCGAGGAATTATAGTGCTCATGACTATTGAAACACATCATCATCACTGTTTATAAAAAGGTTGCTTTTTTTGTTGTTGATTTTTTGGATTGCAAAAAATAAATTACAACTTTCATCAATGAATTAAATATAAAATGTTCCCTTGCTCTTACTTTTCCCCCACCACTGTTACTGTTTCTGTACTCTCAGCCACTATCAGCCATTTTTCGTCATCTGCACATTCCAATGAATTGATGATTTGATTTGTTGTCATTAATTTTCAGAATCAATGACGGACCCTTTTCACATTTCCGTTTCTCAGCAGCAGAAGTCGTCATAGTTGGGTAAACTTAGAGCGCAGAGAACAAGAGAGTACAACAAATCAATTTTTTACAATCCTTTTGGCTGAAATAATCAAAGAAAATTTCCACAATGGGGTATGACATAACCCTATTGTGTCGGAATAGTTGGCGGTTCATTCCACTGTGGGGACCTCTGATGAATAAGGGAGTAAGCTGAAGGAAAATTAAGGAATGAGTAATGATTAGGGATGTAGAATAAAATCATGCCGAATATGTATTTTATATAGTACTAATAAACAGTCAATATTTTACTAATAGCTAGGTTTTAAGCCACTAGTTATTATTGAGAATTTATACTTGATGTAAAGTGTTACCGTAATGTCTTAATTCTAATAATTTGCCTTTTAACATTGGATGGATGGAGTATGAGGTGAATAATGACACTTCATTGTACCCAGTTTTGCTAAACACTCCACTGATTGTTTACAGTTTAACAGAAGTCCTTCTCATAATTCACCCGAAGCATCATGGGATGTAGGAAAAATAGGGTTTTAAGACTTTGCACATCTAATATAGATGAAATTGCGTCATTAGGAGGAGTGAATCATTTGTCATGGGAGGAAGAGAAGAGGAAGGTGGAGACCTCTTGGCTGAAGCCTCTGTAAACAAGTTAGAGAGGAAGTGAGCCATGCTGAGCAAAAATAACATTGTTACTTTCATAGTCAGTAAACACTTTGTCTTATTCTCAGATCCAGCATCCAACTCTCAAATTCAGATAATGTTTGGCTAACGAACAGAATTGTAATTTAATTATAATATATGTACTATGCGCTTCATTGTTATATTGATTAGACTTGTGTCAGTGTAAGTAAACTATTTCTTGACTGTAATGATGCAACAAAGAGGTGCAGGTATGACAACTTTGTCAAGACAATTTACTTGGGGTGTTCGTAACACTGTCAATAGGGCTGTGCGATTAATCGCAATCGCTATTTAAAATGTTGCTATTAGCTAATCGCAAGAGGCTGCAACATGAATTGTATTTAATATGTATATGTATTTAATAATATGTATATGTATTTAATTTCCCCAATCCAGAGCAAATGCGTGAATGCCGTCTGTGTGTGATAGTCTTACTAGCCAATTGAGTGAGCTCACTCTCATTCTGCCCAATCAGAATTGCACAATGGAACTTGCAATGATGCGGAATGACCACATAACCCACCCACACACACACAAACACACACAAAAAGAAAGCGCTTGCGAGTGGGATGATGACATTTGCTGCTTCAGAAGCCTCAATATCGGGTGAATTAATATCAAAGAAAAACAGGACGTCGGTAATATGGGAATATTTTGGTTTCAAAGTCACAGACAGCAAACAAAAACAGGTAATTTAAAGGTAGGCCCACACAGAATCTGCGCGCGCAGAATTCCGCAGATTTTCCGCAGAATTCCACAGATTTCTGCAGATTTTTAGTCCATCATTAATTCTGTTTATTTACTTGATTAAATGTGTAAATCTGAATTTATTAAGTTTTTATTCAGTAATTTATTACTTTTTCAAGAGTTCACACTTAGATGTTGCTTGACAGCTGTAAGCAGGTTTGGCATGCTGTCCCGGGAGAGAACCCTGAGCTCGGAGATAGTTGAGCCCAGGGCTCCCGCCAGGTCCATAGAGCATGTGAGGGGAGTACGAGATCAGGTGGTTCTCAAGAGCTCCCCTTTTTGTAAAGGAGAAAAGGAGGAGAAAGGGGTGGATGGGGGGTTTCTTCGGAAAACGAAGATAAGGGAGTAATGTCTAGCTAGGCTACTTATAGTGGGTTAGGATAGATCTGATTGGCTAACTAATGAGTGTAGATAGGTGGCCAGCTGCAGTCAATTATATCACGTGCTCCTCTCGAAATTAGTTTAAAAACTCCACTTATTGTATATATTAAGGTTTTAGTTATGATACTCCGCTGAATACTCCCAAAATAATTCCGCAGAAATCCGCAGATTTTTACCAAAAGTCTCCGCAGAAATAGCAAAAAATGTCCGCAGATTCCGTCTGGCCCTGTTTATAAGAGTTGTTGCCACAACACAAGAAAATACAGTGTTGGGCAGTAGCGTCGCTACAAATAGTGACGCTACTAGCTTAACTACATTTCTCAGTAGTGTGGCGGTAGCGTCGCTACTTTCTAAATCAAATAGCGTTTCAGTAGTGAAGCTATTTTATTAGTTTATTAGTATTTATTTATTTAATGTGACAGACCGACATTCACGAAGCTGTGAGACTGGTATATATATATATATATATATATATGCATATATATGTATATATATATATATATATATATATATATATATATATATATATATATATATATATATATATATATATACACCACTAGTACCACTATAGTTGAGGTTAAAAAAAATCTTAAAGAGCTGGAGGGCATTTGCTGGACTACTGTAGTTACATGGCAAACAACATTGCCAAGTCAACATTCAGTGTTTATCCTGACAAGCTTTCATTTTCTAGTGAAATATAACACTGCCGTGTTCCTCTCGGTGTCTCAGCTCATGTATGGAGAAAGGTCTGCACACACTAACTCTGATTCATCACATGTCATTGTAGGCGTGAGGCTGTTCTGCACATCTGGCTTTAATTGAGCTCTGAGTTGCGCGTCTTTCTCTCCAGTTTCTGCCGTTTGTCTTGGCTCTCTGCACGTGTGCGCACATGAGGTGCTCTGTGGTGGACCGGAAATGGAGGAAATAGTTTCACCACTGGCTCTCTGAGAGACAATGGGACGGCACCATGCTAAGGCAGTAACATTCGTTCAGGAGGCCCCGGCATGTGTTTGTGCCGCAGTGCAGGTCGAAACCATATGATTCAGTGCAGAGCAGGAAATTGTAAGTTAGAAAAGTGAAAGAGGCCATTAGTGAGAGCTGGTGTTGTCACTAGGGCTGCACAATATTTTGCAAAATTATCATTATCTCCATAATAGTATATGCAATATATATATATATATATATATATATATATATATATATATATATATATATATATATATATATATATATATATATATATATATATCGCAGACGTGATAAATTACATTTATTTTATTCAATTCATCGTTATTTCTACACTCACTAAAATAAAGGTACGGCAGCTGTCACTGGGATGGTACCTTTTCAAAAGGTACAAATTTGTACCTAAAAGGTCTATATTAATACCTTAAGGGTCCATATTAGTACCTAAGTATTTTAAGAGGAACACTTTTGTACTTTTTAGGTACTAATATGGACCCTTGAGGTATTAATATGGACCTTTTAGGCACACATTTGTACCTTTCGAAAAGGTACCACCTTAGTGACAGCTGCCGTACCTTTATTTCTGACAGTGTATAGCGCTTTCACAATGTAGATTATGTCAAAGCAGCTTAAAGTAGAAGTTGTAGCGAATTGAAACTGTGTAAGTCCAGTTTTCAAACTTGAAGTTCAGTTTAGTTCAGTTCAGTGTGGTGTAACTTTCACTGCTGAAAGTCCAAACGCTGAAAAGCAAACCCATCGATGCGCAGCTTCCCAAAACCAAGTAAACCAGTGGTGACAGTGCAGAGGAACAAACTTCATCAGTTGACCAATTTATGCAATCAATTGTGCAAATTTGACCAACAAGATTGGGACTTAATATCTTTAACCCCGCTTCTCCAGTGGTTGCTGTTCTGCTATTGATTGGAGCAGCCTTAAGGTAAACCCAGAGCTGAAAATGAACACTAATGGGTGGAGTCAAAACGAGAGAGGAAAATGACAACAGCCAATCAGAGTCAGAATATCTGCTGAGGTTTTCACTCAATTATGCGGTTTTAAAGACTAAATGTTTGCACCTTGTTTTCATGTGAATTAGAAGTAATTAGATCTGAAAAGATATATTTTACCTGTTTATTTTAATATTATTAAATAAATAAATGATTTTTAAAAATAGCTAATAAAAATAGCATTTTTCTCGGGAAATTTTAAATCGTAAGACATATTGTTATCATAATACTCAACATTAATGACACATATTAAAATATTTCCCTGCATCATACAGCCCCAGTTGTCACCATTACTGGTTTCAAGGTAAACCACAGTACAATTTTATTATTACCGTTTCAAAATTTCATTTATTATTAAAATTGTATAGTGATTTTGATAACTCACACTAAATTCTTTAACATTGTGATTGAGTTTTTTGAGTTTATTGATTATTATTTTTTTACTTAGATTTTTTTGTCTTGTTTCTAGTCCAAATATCTAAAAGTTCTTAAATCAAGAAGCATTTTCTAGACAAGCAAAACATATTGTCTTGTTTTAAGAAATAATATGCCAAAATGAAGTGAGTTTTTCCTTAAATCAAGCGAAATAATCAGCCAATGGGGTAAGCAAAATCATCTTATCACAAATTGAAAAACAAGATTATTTTGCTTATCAAATGCCAACTGACTCAAACTTTGTTCAACTTTGTTACTGTGAGGCGACAGTCCTAACTACCGAGCCACCGTATCACACTTCGTTAAATCACACAAGCTTTTATAAAGAAGCTTAATGCAATATTCTGAAAAACATAAAATAACACAAATTCAAGTACAAAAAAATCCACTATGCAGGGATCCATGTTTACACAACGCTGCAAATATTAGCTGTCAATTCATTTTCAAATTCCAAACTTGGGGCAATAAGTGTGCATGGCTTTAGTTTTTTTTTTTTGCGTTTTCTGTTAGTTTTAACAAAACTGTGATAACATTGATAATTTAATTTTATGAATTTTAGTCACAATAATCATGATATGGAATTAGTGTATAATGTAGGAATATATTGATCCTTATTCTGGATGTATTTTTATGCAGGACACTTTATAGAGAACTTCCTGGCAGCTCTGCAGTCTTTAAAGTCTGACTTATTTTATAGGCATTTCACAGGCGGCGATTAGAGATGTTGACACAGTTGTCGGAAGTGACATGTTTAAATGACAGTAACAGCAGGATGATGCAGGACTTCACCCCCTCTGTCAGCTCTAGCCAAGACAGTCCCTTCAGATAACAGTACTAAATCATTAAATCAGCACCTGGTCACGAGAACTAGTGACGTTACCATTCTCACACACTTTGATGTTTAGCATCAGAGATCAGAGACCGGAAAACCCCCTCACTGCAAGACATACTGAATCTAATCTGTCCCATTGTGTTCACACGTCTATTAAGATTTTTTTTTTGTAAATCACACTGACCTCAAAATCTAACTGACTTTAAATACCTTAAAATAAGAAGAATATCTGGCAGCACAGTGGCACAGTGGGTAGCACAATCACCTCAGCAAGAAGGTCGCTGGTTTGAGACCCAGCTGGGTCAGTTGGCATTTCTCTGTGGACTTTGCATGTTCTGCCTGTGTTCGCGTGGGTTTCCTCCAGGTGCTCCAGTTTCCCCCACAAGTCCAACAACATGTGGTATAGGTGAACTAGCTAAGCTAAATTGTCCATAGTGTATGTGTGTGAATGAGTGTGTATGGGTGTTTCCCAGTGATGGGTTGCAGCTGGAAGGGCATCCGCTGCGTAAAACATATGTTGGATAAGTTGACGGTTTATTTCGCTGTGGCGACCCCAGATTAATAAAGGGACTAAACCAAAAAGAAAATGAATGAATAAAAAAAAAGGTCCATATTGACCATATTTGGACCGTTCATGAATATTAATGAGCTCCACTCTGGCGTGAAGCTCTCACCGACACACTCACACACAGCGTGATGTACGCTGAACAAGGGCATTCATTCATTCATTCATTTTCGGCTTAGTCGCTTTATTAATCTGGGGTCAACACAGCGGAATGAACCACTAGCTTATTCAGCATATGTTTTTGCAGCGCATGCCCCTCCAGCTGCAACCACTGGGAAACAACCACACATACACTTCGGGCAATTTTAGATTACCCAATTCACCTATACCACATGTTTCTGGACTCGTGGGGAAAACCGGAGCACCCGGAGTAAACCCACATGAACACTTGGAGAATATGCAAACTCCATACAGAAATGCCAACTGACCCAGCTGGGGCTCGAACCAGTGAGCTTTTTGCTGTGAGGCGACAGCACTACGCATTGCGCCACCGAGCCACAGACTTTTTTCAAGATGATTTTTAAAAAATCACACTGACTTAAAATAAGAAGGTTCATATTGACCATATTTGGATCGGTTGTGAATATTAATGAGCTCCACTCTAACATGAAGCTCTCACTGACACACTCACACACACACAGCATGATGTATGCTGAACACGGGCTATATAATAATACTTACAGAGTCAAAAAACTATTTTATCAAATAACTATTTTTATTAATGGTGATAATTCAGATTTGTATGACAGCAACATTTTAATAAATTGTAAAAATGTTACACAATATTACTGTTTTGTTGTGTTTTCATTAAATATAAAGAGCCTCAATGAGCATGAGAGACTTTTTTTAGGATGATTTTAAAAAATTACACTAACCTCAAACTTAAAATAAAAAACTTAAAATAAAATGTCCATATTTACCATATTTGGATCGGTCATGAATATTAATGAGCTCCACTCTGGCGTGAAGCTCTCACAGGCACACACACAGCATGATGTATGTTGAACAAGGGCAATATATTCATTCATTCATTCATTTTCTTGTCGGCTTAGTCCCTTTTTTAATCCGGGGTCGCCACAGTGGAATGAACCGCCAACTTATCCAGCAAGTTTTTTTACGCAGCGGATGCCCTTCCAGCCGCAACCCATCTCTGGGAAACATCCACACACACATTCACACACAAACACACTCATACACTACGGACAATTTAGCCTACCCAATTCACCTGTACCGCATGTCTTTGGACTGTGGGGGAAACCGGAGCACCCGGAGGAAGCCCACGCGAAGGCAGGGAGAACATGCAAACTCCACACAGAAACGCCAACTGAGCCGAGGTTCGAACCAGCGACCTTTTTGCTGTGAGGCGACAGCACTACCTACTGCGCCTCTGCCACGCCCAAGGGCAATATAATAATACTTAATTTGTCAGAAAACTATTTTAACAAACAACTATTTTTATTAATGGTAACAATTGAGCTTTGTGTGACAGGAATATTTTAATAAATTGTAATAATGTAACTCAATATTACTGTTTTGTGATGTATTTATTTAATATAAGCAGCCTCAGTGAGCATGAGAGTCTTCTTTCAAGATGATTTTTTTTTTAAATCACACTTAAACTTTAAATAACTTGAAATGAAAATGTCCACATTGACCATATTTGGATCGGTCATGAATATTAATGAGCTCCACTCTGGCATGACGCTTTCACAGACACACAAACACTGAACAAGGGCAATATAATAACACTTTTTTTTTGTTTAAAAACTATTTTAACAAACAACTTTTTATTAATGGTGACAATTGAGCTTTGTATGACAGGAATATTTTTAATAACAGCCTCGATGAGCCTGAGCGACTTCTTTCAGGATAATTAAAAATAATCACTCTGACTACAAACTTGTAAAAAACTTAAAATACCCTTCAATGTTGTTGATTTGATCTTCTTGTATTTAAGGTGGCTCAAGCTGCACTCCAAGGCTGGCCGAAAGGAGAAAGAGCGAGGAGAGCTACAGGTCACCATCCAGTTCACCCGCAACAACATGACCGCCAGCATGTACGACCTGACCGTAAAGGACAAGCCTCGCTCTGCATTCGGCAAGCTGAAGGACCGCGTCACTGGGAAAAAGAGGGATGTGGAGTCCTCCTCTGCTGTCCTGCCCGGCCGCTACGCCGCTCTGTCCGGGTCTGTGGGTCCACCGTTTGCTGGAGACGGTGGATCTTATGAGGCGAGTGAAGAAGACGGGGTGGAAGAACACCGGAGTAAGGTCAAAGACTTCTTTCTAAAGGGGAAACTGCGCAAGAATTCAGATACACGCTCTTGTTCATCGCTGGCGTCAGACAGCAGCATGGCGTCGTCTGCTGGGGATCCATTCATCCCGGTGGAGATTCCCAGAACACCGATTTACAGCAGCAGAGTCATGGAGCCCTTCCGCATGGACACTGAGGAAGCGATAAAAGGTCAGTCGGATGTACTGTAAGAGATTACACACTAATGATAAATTCATAAGGATTATTTTTTAAAGGTGCATCGATTCAAATGATTCAAAGCTGATTCTTTGGATTTGCTCATTTCTTTAAAGGGCCATGACACCCCGCACTTTCGTTTAAAGTCTACTTCAGAATTTTTTCAAAAGATGCATGATTAATGGGCGTGAAGCTCTGCGAGCATCGGGCAGGAGTGGGCGTAGCCAGCAGGGGAGAAGGGGAGCGAACAACTGTTGTTGACAGTTAGCTCATAAAATGAGACAAACCGTGAGGAGACGCATGAGTTTATAGTTTACAAAGTTAAAATGCAAAGAAATGAACAGTGATTTAGTGCCCTGCTACATTTGTTATTCGTAATTTCATATACACATAACCACAATTTATATCATTATAAAGATAAGTGTGTTCATGTAAACCCTATAAATGAGGACTTCTCCCTCAATCCCCGTATCCAGCAGACTCAGTGCAGCAGGTCTCCTGACCTGTCTGTTTTAACCATTAGCCCTGCTGGTAATCTGGAGGATTTAGGCAAACACAGCAGCACAGTGATGTGTCTGAATGTGAATGAACTCCTGATGAAAGACAGCGTCCGCCATTCTCTAATTCTCGTGCTGCTCTCCCGACAAAAATGCTAGCAGCACACACACAGCTTTGCTGTATGATCGGCCCTCACAAGATCGCGGGGGAAAACATGCAACAAACCCAGTGGATCATGGAAACAAACGCATATGAGCCTTCATAAACAGCTAAAAACTGGGTGCTTGGGTCCGTGTCTCAGCTCGGGCTTGACTCTGTCAGGTCTGGCAGGTCTCATGAATAATTAAGCAGCTGGCTCTTCTCATAGGATAAGAAAACTCCGCTATGAATAATTATGAGAAACCGACGCGTCACCATTGCACTTGCAGTACTGCGCTACGTCGCCGATTTTGATCCGCCCCAAAAATCATTTTAAACCCGGAAGCTGAAATTAGCTGACAAAAGCTCAAAATTATCCAGTTTCCCCCACAATTAAAGCTGACAGGTGCTAACATTGTCTTAACTGATGCTCAACACACACAAATCTGTTAATATATAAAAAAAAGTTCTCCAGTGTGTCCTGAACCTTTAAGTTAAAGGTACAGTAGGTGATTGTCTACAGAAATATTCTTTGTTGTTCTGGTTGAAAGTCTCCACATTTCAATAGTGCTGATTAAAGTAAATGCTTTAAATGTGTTTATGGGTAATTCTTCAACTTTTATGTCCTTAGATCATATATCCAAAATATATATCATTTTGTTCAAAATCCTTTTTCTTTGTCAAACTTATAATAAAACTTACTTTTTAAAAATTTAATAGCTTTCTATTATATTTTTTTTATATTATTCAACCTCCTTTTAGGTGTCAAAATCACTGTTTGTACCTTGTGGCAGAGTTTTAAACTTCAACAATGAAAATAACATTTTAAAATATTATTTATCTGGCATCTATTAATGTATCTTAATTGAGCACTAGTGAAATAATTTAAATATTTTATAGGTTTTAAGGTGAGCCTATTATCATATTATTTTTCATACAAAATATAGCTGTCGCTACATCCAAATTAACTTGAAAATGAGTTCACGTGCACAACCGCAAAACCCCTCCCTGCCTCATCCCTCGTATAATTATGGTAATGACTCCACTTTGGCAAAACCAAACGAAAAAGCAAGCAAGAAGAGAAACTTCGCAGAATGTGAATTGGAGGTGCTCCTATTGGAGGTAGACCAGAGAAAAACTGTGGTTTTTGCAAGTTTGTCCTCCGGAATTAATAACAAAAGAAAAAAATAGAGTGGGAGAGTTTAGCTGACGCAGTTAACGCAGTGGGGTCTGAACATCGCACTGTGAGTGAATTAAAAAAGAAATGGTCCGATGTAAATGTGCAGGTTAAGAGGAGAACAGTAACGCACTGTCAAAGTGTGGACCGAACCTGCAGGGCAACAGGGGATGCTGAACTAACACCCTTTGAGGAGAGAGTTGCCTCAATTGTGGGTGACACTTTACTGTCTGGAGTAGTATCCTTGTCTGTGGGAGACACAGATGTATTAGAGGAACACTTTGTTAGGGGGTTATAGCAGCACCCACTGGCATTTCAGCTGCCCAATCGCCCACTCTACAACTGACCGAGTGCCTGCCACCTTGGAGCTTCATCCCAACCATGCTGTTTGTGAGGATGAATGAATCATGGGATGACCAAGGCCACCTTGCCACAATACTTGTTAAGAGCATTTGAGCATCACATATTATTTGCACATTTATTGAATGGAAAATTTCCCATTCGCGTATGCAAATTCGTCTTCAGATGGCACCTTTATAGCAATGTGTGTGCAGTCAATCACTCCGATTACATTGGGAAAAGCGGCGATCGCTGCAAATTGCGCTTAAATGTTTGGCTGGTCAACTGCATGGTAGGGAAACCTTATATACCTGCTAGACATGCGGATTATCCCGTCCCATACAGCTGCCATTGCACAGCTCAAAGATACTTTGTAGTGTGCAATTTAACACAATTGACTCTAGGAGCCGCCAATGGAAATAAAACAAACACACACCAGAAATGCCAGGCATAAAGTTGGCATGGATCAATGCACATTCTCACGTTAATTTCATCGTTAGTAAATCCAAACATGAGCGTGAAATCTGGCGTATGCAAAGGTTTCAACCCAGGCTCATTCTAAAAATGTAGTCCCATGGACGTTTCTGGAGACTGTGAAATATGTCCCGGGAGGTACGTATTTTTGCAGTGTTTGCTTTTCGCGAATCCGCGAGAGGCTACTGTGTGCGCTTATTCGTATCTGAAATGTCTCGAGTGATGTTCGCACCTGCGCTGTTCTCGCTTAAACCCACCAGAAGCCGCTGTTGACTAGGCATGCAACGATTATAGATTTTAATTGTACGATTATAGTATGCGAAATAATCACGGTTTCACGGTTATAACGATTATTATGCATTTATTCATTTCAAAACACTACTAGTTTAGTAAATCACATGAAAACTTATTATATTTTAAAGTGTTGACTATTGCTACTCAGTAACCAATTAACACAGCACAAAAAAACAAACAATAGCTCATTTGTTTTTGGCATTTAAACGTATATAACAATTTTACACTGAACAATGAATAAATAAATAATTAAATAAAAACAAACATTTGTAATAAAAATTATGTTTGTCTAATGTAAATTTAAGCTTCAAACTCGCTAAGTATCTTCGTTTTAAAGAGAACAAATGTAGTCAAATGCTGCTGAACCTTTTGATCAACTATATTGCAAAAATTGTTAGTATTTTTCGATTTGTATTTTTCTTTACCTCTGATGTAGAAATGTGTATATTCCATACAAAGTATGAAGCTAATCTGTCAGTTCTTGTCACGTGACTCGCGGTACGCTCGTCGCGTGTTGTGCTGCGTGCGTGTCGCTCATAATATGAGCATGCAAGTCGCACGCCTGTATTAGAATTAATGAATTTGCACGCACAAAAGAAGCAATATATGAACGGCCCTTAGTTAATAGCCTCGGACATAGTTAATCCAGTGTGAGTGCTTATTAGCCTCGATGTACAAGCTTGGAACTTTGAGCTAGCAAACAGTTGGCATAACTTAGTTTAGTGGCAGCAGTTTTGTTCCATGCAGAAACACGGTGTTGAGAATACTTTACGATTAATTAACCGTGACGGATTAAATCGCGGTTAATAGTGAAATCGGTTAGTCGTTGCATCTCTACTGTCGACCGACTGATTGACTGAATGATTGACTGGGCGACCGGCCAATCGACTGATCCACCCTCCTTCTTTCCTAAACCCAACCAATTTTACCGATTGACCAACCCACCTGCTTACTTCCCTAAACCCAACCGATGGTTTACAAAAGCCATCCGGATTTTACCACATTCTTACCCTGTTATTTACTCATTCATTTTTTTTTTGGATTCTGTTTTTGTCTTACCTGATTTCTAATACCACTCTTTCCCGGACTTGAACCCAGTCGTCATCGTCAACTCCTCTCTGTGTCTCAAGACGACAAGCTAACTGGGCAAACTGGTTGCAGCAGGAAAGCTCTCCACAGGGAGGTAAGCGGTCAGCTGGTAGGCGCCAAAATGAACGGTGTCATAGCACCCCGTAGCATTCGCATAAAAAATAAAACGCAGCCATACGTACCTCCAGCTACATAATTCACGGCCTCCAGAAACGTCCACGGAACTACGTTTTCAGAATGAGCCTGTGTTGAAAGTTTTTGTGTGTACGCAGCATTGATAAATGAGGCCCCTGATGACACGGCTTCTCTTCAGCACAGAATGACATGCAAATGATGAAGGCGTGCCTCGTGAGTCACGCAACAGTCTGCTTTGTGTTCTGATTGGCCTTTTGTTCACTTGGGTTTTACCTTAAGTGTTTGACAATAAGAAAGTTACAAAGCACAAAAATCACTCTAAAGGGAGTTATTCTCTATGTCAGAGCTGATTCTGATCTCCCTCATAAGCCCTCATAATAAGGATTAGTATTGTCTGGGGACGTCTAGTAATTTATAGTAATTACTGTAATTGTGTGTGAAAAAGCTGTTCATTATGTACACACTCCAATGTCTGGTTGACACATACTGATCCTTGCCTGTATCTTTTCTCTCCTCTGTCTGTAAAGTGATGACCCACAAACGTGCGCACAGCGATGAAGCCAGTAAGATCACATGTGTTCCTCGTCCCAGCCCAGCGGTGGAAAACCTCTCCCAATCTACCCTGTGCATTAACGGAAGCCATATTTACTCATCTGAGCCTGTCAGCCCAAAAAGTCCAAGCGCCATCCCGGCCAAACGCTCCCTCCTCGAGAAATGTGCGCCCCTTTCAAGATCTCTCCAAAACCTGACCCGGCGCGGTGAGGACTCGCAGAAGAGCGATGGCAGACGCTGGTCCATTGACAAGAGTAAGAAGGAGGATTTGGAGACAAATGCAGCTCAAAGCCAAACCCAAGGGTCCACCATTGTAGACGGAAAACCAGTGCAGGCTGCTGGAGCTGTGGACGTGCTGGACAAAGGAAAAAAGCTGAGGAAAACTCTATTTTCTAGCGGAAGGAGTGACTCTCTTCCAGCCAAGCCGGAGCAGGGCCAGGTCTCTGCGCCTGTTGAGGGCAGACGTAGAGGATGGTTTGGCTCCGGTGACTCCCAGAACAAGCCAAGGTGAGCGAAGGCCAAGCAAGGCCACTAGGTTTTATGTTACAGTGCAAAAGATGTCTGACTTTACTCATGTATCATCAACAAGGTTATTATCGTTTTGTATTTTAAATGGGTTCTTATAGGGCTGCACGAAATTGGACAAAAACTGACTGCTAATATACAGTTGAAGTCAGAATTATTAGCCCCCCCTTGAATTTTTTTTTTATATTTCCGAAATAATGTTTAACAGAGCAAGGAAATTTTTTACAGTATGTCTGATAATATTTTTTCTTCTGGAGAAAGTCTTATTTGTTTTATTTTGGCTAAAATAAAAGCATTTTTTAATTTTTAAACACCATTTTAAAAACCATTTTAAAGACAATATTATTAGCCCCTTTAGGCTAGATTTTTTCGATTGTCTATTAAACAAACCATCGTCATACAATAACTTGCCTAATTACTGTCATTATGGCAAAAATAAAATAAATCAGTTATTAGAAATCAGTTATTAAAACTTTTATGTTTAGAAATGTGTAGAAAAATCTTTTTCTCTGTGAAACAGAAATTGGGGAAAAAATAAACAGGAGGGCTAATAATTCAGGAGGACTAATAATTCTGACTTCAACTGTAACAGTTGTGTATATAAAATAAAAGTGTTTAGTTTTCATTGTATGAATAATTAAATATCGTAAATTTTGCTTTATATAATGGTTTGCCTTAATCTTACACAGTCACGGGTCTTAAAAAGACATTCAAATGAAAATCGTATGTGGTGAACTTGACATTGCTGATCCTGCGATGTGAAAATTGCAGATTTGCACACATTGCGATAACAATGCTCAAACCATATATTGTGCAGCCCTATTTCTTATTTTGATACTATTTTGTTCTCTAGTTTCGTTTCGTTAATGCTTTTGTTAGTTTTAGTTTATTAAAACTTTTTTATTTTGTGTATGCATTTCTATTTACACTATAAATTAAACAATTAATTTACACTATAAATATATAATTTAAAGGCTTAAGCATAGGTTGATTAGCTTAAAGAGGCAAATTAGGGTAATTAGACATTAGTTAAAAATAAAAATATAATAAAATTAAATGATGGGAAAAAAATCTAATAATAGGAAATTTCCCAGAAGGGCTAATAATGTTGTATATTGATATAATTTTAACATACTTAAATTGAATATACACTGTAAAGAAATGTGGGGTTCCACACAATGGATTTGTATTGGGACAACATGAACAAATTTAGCTTGTGTTAAGTGTGTTAAGTGTCGTTTTTATTTTGAGTTTGTTTCATTGATGGATTTGTTAGTTTTAGTTATTTTTTTGTATACCTTTATTTTTTGTTATTTATTTCCTTTAATTTTTTTATTATTATTTCTTCATTATTTTGTTATTAACACATTGACTTACACATTTTGGTCCAACAAACATTTTCACAACAATAAACAATAAAAGATAGAATATACAAGCAATACATATACAAGCTTTGTTTAAGCTCATTTATTTTAAAAAAAAGTAAAATAATAAAAGATAAATGCAATAAGTAAATAATAAAAAAATAATAATAAATACAGGTAAACAAATATGTTTGTACAACATCTTAAAATGACTCCTGTGTAATAAAAAAAGTTCAACAAAACCACACAAATCTTACTTAAAAGTAAGAATTTTAGGTAGTGCAGTAGGTAGTCCTGTCGCCTCACAGCAAGAAGGTCGCTGGTTTGAGCCTCAGCTGGGTCAGTTGGCGTTTCTGTGTGGAGTTTGCATGTTCTCCCTGTGTTCGCGTGGGTTTCCTCCGGGTGCTCCGGTTTCCCCCACAGTCCAAAGACATGCTCTACAGGTGAATTGAGTAGGCTAAATTGTCCGTAGTGTATGAGTGTGAATGAGTGTGTGTGAATGTTTCTCAGAGATGGGTTGTGGCTGGAAGGGCATCTGCTGTGTAAAAACATGCTGGATAAGTTGGTGGTTCATTCCGCTGTGGCGACCCTGGATTAATAAAGGGACTAAGCTGAAAAGAAAATGAATGAATGAATGAATGAATAAAGATCATAGACTGCATGTACACTGTGAAAAATGCAGTGTTCCACACAATTCATTCATGTTTCCCCAACACAAATCGATTAAGTTAACTTAACACTTTTAACAACTTTATGTGGATTGAACATAAAAAATTTAGGTTGTCCCAATGAAATCTCAAGAATTGTGTTGTTTAAGCTCATTTTAATTGGGTAGTTTGAACAAGTAAAAATATATATATTTTTGAGTTAGGTAAACATGACTTATAATAAAAAACTAAATCATTTAATAAAAAACATACCTAATAAAGAAAATTTGGAACTTGTTTTTGTTTAGGTAGAACATATGTTTTTGTTTATCATCCTGCACTTGACTGATGTGTTTGTCTGTAAAAGACCATATACAGGTTTCGCAAGTCAGATTTTTTTATCACAGTTTTGAAAACGATAATTATTTTTGCTAATTATTATTTTATTTCAGTTTTATTATTATTATTTTTTATTTATAGTGAAATTTTATTTTATCTTAGAAAATGTGATTTGACCAGCAGTTTTAGTTTTCATTTAGTAAAATAACCTTTATCGTAGCTCTATAATCTGTTTCTGACTGTCAGGCGGGATGCTTTGTTTTTAAAGGGAATGGCTTTGAATGTCAGCCTGCATTTTTGGTCCTTAGAGAATATTCTTAGAAAAAAAAAGGAGCTGTTTGAATTTGCTGACGCAACAGTTACTGCAGCAGTTTTCTCCCCATTTAATTCTTTAATTTCATTTAAAATTGCTCTTGGTCTACAGAAAATAGGTCAAGACCTTTTCAAAGAAGGGCTTGTTTATGTGTGCGTTTCGTGCAGGAAAACTGTTTGTCAAGATCCACAAATTTGTTGAAGCATTCAAAAACATCAGCTCTTTTTAAAAGACTTGTCTATTTATGTTCAATTGATTTTTCTGTTCATTTCACCTTTCAGTCGTTTCATCTTTTCGTTTAGCAGAATTTTATTTTTTCAACACATCCCACCATTTTCTTTTGGTTTGTTCCCTGTTTTATTTGGATTAGTTAGAGGTGGGCGATATGACAAAAATAATATATTATGATTATGTTATCATATATTTGTGCAGCACAGTGGCTCGTGGTTAGCGCTGTCACCTCACAGCAAGAGGGTCGCTGGGTCGAGTCCCGGCTGGGCCAGTTGGCATCTCTGTGTGGAGTTTGCATGTTCTCCCCTTGTTCATGTGGGTTTCTTCCGGGTGCTCCGGTTTCCCCCACAGTTCAAAAACATGCGCTATAGGTGATTTGGATGAACTAAACTGACCATAGTGTGTGAATGTGAGAGTGCTTGGGTGTTTTCCAGTTCTGGGTTGCAGCTAGCATCCACTGCATAAAACATGTGCTGGATAAGAAGGCAGTTCATTCTGCTGTGGCAACAAATACAAGTAAAAGATCGTCAAACTTAATGCCAATTATAAAATAAGAACTAATAATCGACAATTAATTACTGACCAAAAATGCAAATGAAACAATCAGTGCTTTTTTAGGTAGATACATCTGCTACAGAAGTTAATAAACAGCACTGACTGATTTCCTTTATGGTCTGTTGTTATTTTATTAATATTAAAGACAGACAGCAGCAGGTGTATTATAATATGTAAGACCGAATAAACGCATCTAATAAATGGGGTATATGCACATGGACTTGTAACTTTCAGTCAGCCAGCCCGATCGCTTCCAGTAAACTGTTACGCTATTGCAAAATGGCCACCTTTTAAGATCTGATCTGATCTTCATTGATTTACTGTATACAATATAAAGTGGGTCTCAGACTAGACAAGAAGCTCTGCATTAGTTTCCATTTTTCCACACCATGTCTTTAAAATATGGAAATGTATTTTACTCCAAAATTTTCAATGGAGTTTCTGAGCTAGCCTGCTGCTACTGACGGTGCTAGCGTTTACACGGTTTTTCATCTCGTTTTACTCTTGAACATCTAAATGAATGCTTAAGTCTATTTAACTATTTGTATCTTAATTACATTACAACATCAATGCTGGAAAAGAAACCTTATGAAATAGAAAATAGTCCCATAAACCTTTCACTGGAAGTTTATCGTTGGCTGAAAAACACTAGCTGTGCATATAGCTCAATAATACACATTCAAAAACTATCCCGAATCCTTACTTATGATATCACCAAGTGTGTGCATGTGAATACTTGATAAGAATGGTATTTTAGGCATTGGCATTTGGCTGGTTTATACTTCTGCATCGAGTGATTAGCATGACCCGTGGCACCTGCCTTGCACGTAGTCGTGCATTTAAGCCTGATTTATACTTTTGCGTCAAGCGCAGACGTATGCTTCGACGCAGCCAGCGTGTGGTCGCATAGCCCTCACCTTGGCTGTTGGCGACGCTGATGCAAACTGATTTAAAATGTAACTATACATCGCAACGACGTGTAGCGCTAGCTCTGTGATTGGCCGGTTTGATATTGCTGATGAGTGTGGGCGGAATTGAGAGCTGCGAGAGCCTTGATGGAGCGATTGTTTACATGTGTGGAGTCTCGTGAAAGAGATCCAGATGGTAACTGTTGTTTTGTGTTTACCTTCTGATAAAAGTTGTTGCATGTCTGCCAGTTCCCGCCTCAAAATGAGCGAATTTGAGCCACTTCTATATTAAGGTAGCGTTCAGAAAGAACAAACACCAGCGAGGAAAATTGACACAGAAGAACATAAACACCTACTGATAGCTAGCATTTCGGAAGTGTTATTACAGAGCAACACAAACAGCTCGCAGAAGTATAAATGCACAGCTACACGCATTGCATGCACGCCAATCAAAACCAGGCTTTATACTTCTGCAAGCTGTTTGTGTTGCTCTGCAATAACACTTTCGAAATGATAGCTAGCAGTAAGTTTTTATATTCCTCTGTCTCGAGTTTCTTCACGAGTATTTTGTCTTTCTGAACTCTACGAGTAGCTATAACTTGCTTAATCAGAGGCAGGAACCGGCGGACGTGCAACAACTTTAATCATAAGGTAAACAAACCAAAAGTTTCCATCTGCCCTGCTGAAAAATCCAGCTTAAACCAGCCTAGGCTGGTTGGCTGGTTTTAGCTGGTCAACCAGGCTGGTTTTAGAGGGGTTTTGGCCACTTCCAGGCTGGTTTCCATCCATTTCCAGCCTGGTCTTAGCTGGTTAGGCTTGGAGATGACCAGCTAAAACCAGCTTGACCAGCCTAGCAGGCTGGGAGCCCAGCCAAAACCAGCTATGTCCAGCTTAAAACAGGCTGGTTAGCTGGTTTTAGCTGGATTTAGCTCCAGCCTGACCAGCTAAGACCAGGCTGGAAGTGGCCAAAACCCCTCTAAAACCAGCCTGGCCGACCAGCTAAAACCAGCCAACCAGCCTAGGCTGGTTTAAGCTGGTTTAAGCTTTTTAGCAGGGTGGAGCTCCTTCATGGTACTCGACACTTGTAAACACTCGCTCCATTGGGCTCATGGCTCTGAGCACCACCCACGCTCATCACTGGTACCAAACCCACCAATCACAGAGCTTTCGCTATACGTCATTGCAACAAGTTACATTTTTTGAGAGGTGTGTGTCAGTGTTGGTGTCAGCCACGGTGAGGACTGTATGATGAAGGCTGTGCTGGACCATACATGTGTGCTTGACGCAGAAGTATAAATTAGCCTCAACATGTGGTGTGTTTGTCAGTTTAAGCACAGTAACCCACATAAAAATAACCCACAACCCCACACAACAAGTGTGAAAGGTGTCTTACAGAAAAAAAGAGAGATGTGTAAATGTCTTATAGTGCTATAATGGATTAAAATCGTTAGATTTAAACTGACATAATAAAAAACATACACAAAGCAAAAATATTACAAGTCTAGACTGATTGTCAAATTTGTTCCAATTTATCTAGTTTACTGGTATATCGCCCATCTCTAGTTACAGTTTTTAGGATCAATAAAAATATCTTTTTCCACTCAGTTATCCCAGTCTGGATGCTGTTTTTAAAATATTCCAGATAAGCAAACAGTATTTATGTAAGAACACAATTTTCAGGCATGTCTGACACTTCCTAATCAATACAATCAAATCTGAATGTAAAGACAGTTTTTCGTTTATCACAAAGTGTTTCTGTAATGGAGAAGAACTGTCTCTCTGCCCCCACCGATAGTTAGATGTCATGGCCCAGAACACACTGACTAAGAGGACTACTTGTGCCTTCCCTCCACAGGCTGGGAGTCTCTCCTAAGGTAGAGAGCAGCTCAGAACTCCCCTGTCAGATTCCCTGCTCCCCCAGTCAGCCCCCATGCTCTCTTCCCCTTGGTTGTACTACTGGCTCAGTGTCTCCCCCTAGTGGCAATCCATTCACCCCTTCTTCCCCAACACCTCCTTCCATCTCACCCTCCAACCCTTTCCTCACACGACTACAGCAAAACCCCTTCTTTGAGGAACTTATCGCTGAGGAAGCACTGAAGTCTCCAACTGCTGGTTACTGTTCACTCAATTCCAGTCTTTATCATCCAGTGTCCAGATCCAGTGTCCTTCGGAATGGAGCACAGAACAGGATTCCCACCATAAAGCGAGAAAGACCCAGGAGTATGTCCCGGCAGAGATCTCTTCCAACTATAATGCCGGAGACACCAGATACAAACTCAAACGGCAATCCGAACCATTGTTTATCTGAGAGAGTTGGGGACTGGGATGATTTTGAAGCCTTTGCCTCTAGCCGCCTTAAATCACCAAGTGGGACCCCAACTAGACCTCCGTCAGCACCATTTCCAAATACAAATCTGATGGAGTGTGTGAATGATACAACGATTGGTTTGAGGGTTGATGAAGTTGATATGGGTGTTTCGAGACAATGGGATCTGCCTCCTCTACCACCACGTAGACCCATAAGGACGCAAGTGGTCTCAACCGACAGCTGGTTGGATAGAGCCCAAGAGATGGCTGTGCAGAAAGAGGCCTGCTTTCTTTCCCAGACGGACTTTGCTTCCCTTCAGCATGTGAGAGATGGGGATGTGAAGAGGAACTCTCAAACGGTTTGTTCAGATAAAGTGTTGCACAACTTCTCTTCAGTAGAGAATAACAATATGGAGTTGCAGAGTGGTATCAAACTGAGTGAATACATCGGGGAACCAACAGGGCAGGATTTCGCTACGAATAACAATGCTAACACCTCTCCGAATGGTTTCGTTGAAGATGCACTTGGAAGCTCTGAATGTGAATACACAGTACCAGAAACGCTGTGTTTCCCATCTGACTGGGAAACTACGGTAGCTGAATCACTTTGCAGTTCACCTCAAACCCAACCCAAACAAGATTCAGAATTGTCCTTTGAAGGAAAGGTCTCCGATGAGCAGCAATGTAAGTCTAAAACCAATGATGTCAACTTGTTGACTCTCTCCCCTAGAGATTCAAACAACAACACAGATGTTACTTCAGAGTTTGCTTTCATTGATTCTGAAAGTTCACCTTCGGAGTTGCAACCATTTGAAATTAAAAATGGATCCAAAGAGTGTTCAAATGTACACTTTGGGAGTGGTTCCTCACTTCCCAGGTGCTCACCAGGTATACCTGAGGATATATTGTCCAAAATGGCATCAGAATTGGATATGTTTTCACCAAAGAACGCCCTTTGCTCTTCCCCTTATGAGAGATCTTGCGAAGGACTGGGAGAACAGAAAGCTAACTCTTGTGAAAACCAAAACTGTGATGTTGATGTTCTCCTCAATAATGACAACACTGTGACAAATCCAAAGATGTCAGAGAGTGACTGCATTTTACACACTACGCATAATAATGAAGAACATAAAGTTTTGGACTCTGAAAATAAACTTGAACCTGAGGTCTCCCTCTCAACAGACAACAAAATCCAGGAATATACTTCAACATCGGAGCAACAAATCAGCTTTGAGGACTTGCATGCTAGAGTAGCTCCAAGAAACTCCAGGAGCCCTTGTAAAATGGAGGTCAGATCGGCTCGTATCCGACCACGTTCAACCACAAGCTCACCCAAAAACGTCCAGGGTGCCGACCAACTCCCAGATTCTCACACTCCAACATCAAACCTCAGTTTGCATGACCCTACCCCTTCGCCTTCACAATTATTAGACACTAATTCCTGTCTCCACTCTGACCCGTCCCTTCCTGCAAACCCCCAAAACGAGAGGCCTAGCATGGGTTCCACACGCTCCACCACAATCCAGCCCCATGAGGAGAGCAGGTGAGACCCTCACCGCCTTAAAAAACACACTCTTACCTGAGAAATCACCTTATTCTGTCTAACAGGTCACTAGGAAAGGCTTATAAACACTCACATATGCTGACCTAGAACCAACTTTGTTTTCACTCTCACAGCTTGATATAATTTGTTATAACTTGCTTATGTTTCCTTCTGGTTTGCCCTCTTTAGTTATTTCATTTTTCATCTTTGCTTTTCTGTTGCTTTGTTCGGCCATCTTTCTGTTTTAGTAGACACATGTTGTCTTACAGCTAATTAAAGGGATAGTTCACCCAAAAAAATAATTTATTCTACTATTTACTCACCCTCAAGTGGTTACTTTATGAGTTTTCTACTTCTGTTGAACACTTAAAAAGATATTTTGAAGAAAGCTGAAAACTTTTGACTTTAATAGTAGGAAAACACATACTGTGGAAGTCAGTGGTAATAGGTTTCCAATATTTTTTTAATTATCTTCATGTTTAACAGAGGAAAGATAGTCGTAAAAGTCATTTTTGAGTGAGCTATCCCTTAAAACATGGAAATAGTCTAAAGCAGGGGTCTCAAACTCAATTTACCTGGGGGCCGCTGGAAGCAAAGTCTGGGTGAGGCTGGGCCGCATAAGGGATTTCACAAAAAAAAAAATCCTCAAATGTCATTATTAACAGTTTTAATTATTTCTTCTGAACATGAAGTGTCCTGAACATTAATAGAACATTGAGTGAAGATTATGAACAGTTCTTCTGAACATGGCATCTTTTGCCTACTCCTTACTGCCAGAGACTTGACAGCGCTTCTTCTCACAAATCTGAACCACATTTGGCTTTAGAGCGGAAGCAGTTGAGACCCTCAGTATGGCTTGAAGATGATCATCATTAAGTCTAGACCTGTACTTTGACTTATTGAAGTTCAAGGTGGAAAATAACTTCTCAGACAAATATGTGCTCCCAAAAAGGCCAAGTCCTAGGGAAAAAAGTGGGGGAACTCACTCAAAACTTCCATTCCCTCACCTAAAAAAAAGGTGTATATATGTATAAATAAAACACCCCCACCCCACTCCAGTCACATCAGTCTGTGCCAGTCTGTATCTACCTATAATATATAAGATGCAGGCTGTAGCTAGGTAGCTAAGTGGCAGGCAGGGGCGGGAACAGCTTACCTTGGTTCTGGCCGGCGCGAGTTCCTAACACTTCCCGCCCGTCACAGCGTCTAACAAAGGGGCGGGGTGTGTGGTGACGTCACCGGCATCCCCGCCCCTTTGTTTACACGGCGGGCGGGGAATGCCAGTGACCGCTGTGTACGGATAGAATCAGCGGAGCTGGGAGCTCTCTCTCTCCCCGCTCCACTGATTCTGTCAGTGTACAGCGGTCGGCGCGGGCCACAAAATATTGCACTGAGGGCCGCAAATGGCCCGCGGGCCGTGAGTTTGAATCCACTGGTCTAAAGTTTGATTAAAGAATTGTTTCTGATAATACTGTTGATTTATGATATAAAAATAAAGATCCAGGTTTACTAAACTGAGCAGTTTAGTTTTAACATTTCGTGGGATCAACAGAGAATGTGTAAATTAAATAACATAGACAAAGCAGCTCATTTCAGTAAAGACTAACACAATTTTCCAAATGCAGAGCAAATTAGCTGGCAGCTAGCTAGCAGCTCTCACTTGATCGCCCACTGAAGCTAAGCAGGGTTTCGACCACATGGGAAAGCTAGGCTGCTGCCAGAAGTGGTGTTAGTGAGACCAGCATGGGGTGCTTAAAACCTGCTGTCTGTGTGGGTCCTAACTAACGCCCTAGTATGTTGATGGGGACTCTATACTCCTCAGTGAGCACCATCTTTCCGATGCAATGTTAATCCGTGGTCCTGAGGTCATTAAAAATCCCAGGATGTCCTTCAAAAAAAGAGTAGGGTTTTAACCCCGGTATCTTGGCCAAAATGACCCGCTGGCCTTCTAACCATCCCTATGTCATAATTAGCTTCATTACTCTGTCTCATCTCCACCACTTAGCTGGTGTGTGGTGTGCAGTCTGCTGCAATATGGCTGCCGTCGCGTCATCCAGGTGGATGCTGCACACTGGTGGTGGACAGGAAATTTCCCCCCACACACACCACGCCCCCCCAAAAATGTGAAAAGTGCTTTAAGTGTCTAGAAATATAAAATTTATTATTTATTTTATTAATAATAAAATAAAAAGTTTGCCTTGGTCATAAGTATGCCTGAATAATGTTGTCTTTTCTGAAAAATCCATTTGTTCTCCTTCAACAACTACAAGTCTAGAAAAAAAGCGGAAAAGAATGGCTGTATCCCGAAATCACTACTTTTACCCTCATTCACTATTCCCTACATTAGTCCACTAATATAGTATACTTGGAGAGAGTGAAAAAGAGTGCACTGATAAGATGCCATTTTGTTTGTGCTTTGCTGGTTAATAAATCCCTCAGCCTGTCTATTAGGGCGGCACGGTGGCGCAGTAGGTAGCGCTGTCACCTCACAGCAAGAAGGTTGCTAGTTTGAACCCCGGCTGGGTCAGTTGGCATTTCAGTGTGGAGTTTGCATGTTCTCCCCGTGTTGGTGTGGGTTACCTCCGGGTGCTCCAATTTCCCCTACAAGTCCAAAGACATGCGCTATAGGTGAATTCGCTAAGCTAAATAGTCCATAGTATGTCTATAAATGAGAGTTTATGGGTGTTTCCCAGGGATGGGTTGCGGCTGGAGGGGCATTCGCTGCATAAAGCATATTCTGCATAAGTTGGCGGCTCATTCCGCTGTGGCAACCCCAGATTAATAACAGGACTTAGCCAAAAGGAAAATGAATGAGCTGTCTATTAGTAATGTAACTAAGTATTTTGATTTAAATAATTGAATTAAATAATTATTTCATTAGAAACTTACACTGATAGGATTTGGCTGTATACGCCATCTTGTGGTCAGATGCAGAAAACAATTTGCTCTGCAATTACATTATGGGTATTCTGTAGCCATTGTGTATACATTAGTTGGTTACAATAACACAATAACACTCGTTATTGTGGTGTATTGTAGGATTGATTGAGTGCACTTAAGAATGTCCACTATGTTTCAGACAGCACTACAAATGGCTTCTCCCTCAAATAGTGCACAGTTCAAGGGTATAGGGGTGATTTCAGATACAGCCATGCTTCTAAGGGTGCATAAGCCAGTACACCGATTATCATTAACTTTAGTAAATGACTTTGCAAGAGTCATTTAAATACTCTCCTCCCTTTCAAAATGAAACTCACACAAATGCATATGGAACAAGGTCAGCTGCATTGATTACACTGCACATGTTTTCTAAATCCTGACAGTAGAGTGGGAATTCAGTGGTTTTAGTGGTTAGTAAACTTGGCCCATAGTCTCTAGTGTCGTTATGAGGCCTGACTGACTTAAATCGTATTTGAGATCTCATAATATATGAAGTGCCTCTCCCACCGTTATTAGCATTAAGAATTCTTAAAAACCACATCTCAAGAGCAAACCTGTCAAGAGTGGGATGTGAAATTAAGGAGTAACCACCCAAGATCGACATGTTTAGATGTTATTATTATTATAGGTATATTTCTGTTCAGACACCCATCCAAAAACCAGAATGACTTTTGCTCCACTTCAAATCGAATGCTTTAAAAATTTAAACGATTTAAATATTACAAAAATGATTATTTTCTACTTAAATATAAAAACCACTGCCTCCATGCTTTCTTAATCTCAGGGTGCTTTTTCAGTTTATTCATTACAATTTGCTTTTGTATGATGTGATTATTATTAGTAGTAGTATTTATTATATGCATATTTATATTTGTCTTATTAAAAACAAGCTTAGATTTGCCCACCTGTCAGGTTTAAACCATATGGGCCACAGCATGTTTATTTGGGTTTTTGAGCACACTTCATTATTATTGTTCATTTATTCACTTGCTGGAAATTAGAATTGAATTTAGAAATAGTTTTAAAACAAATCCTTGCACTTAACAAATCAAATTAATTATGTAGTCTAATGGATGGTCATTCTCGCGCTGTAGATGCTCTGTTTAACTGTTTTCTCGCTAGTGAAGTGTTCAGTTTTTCCTCTCACAAAGTCCGCCATGTAAATAGCAAATGCGCCATGGCATGACGTAACTGAATCTTAAAGGGAATGGGAGATGAGACTCTGATTGGTTTATTCTCAAAACACACCCATAACTCATTAAGAGTTTAAGCTCAACTCTGTTAGACCATTTTCCGTGGCCCAAAGCGGATTTTTCCGTTGTTAAAACAGTAAAAGTGGATTCTGACACGCCCTTAATGCTTTTGAGCCCTGCGCTTTAGGCTTTGGCCTATCTAGGCTTTTAGACCTAGATTGTCAAAATAGAGCCCTTGATGTTTAATGGCACCCTTCATAGAAAATTTTTAATTATGGGAAAATATTTATGGGATGATAGCAGGATAGAATTGTTAAATACAGGAAAATGCCGAGAAAAACCGGAGGGTTGTCAGGTATGCTTAAGAGTCATATTTTTAATGTTAATGACACCAACAATGTCTTTTTTTCTCTGAAGGGCTTTAAGGAAGCAGCGTTAATTTATACACTGAATAAAGTGTATTCATTAAAGCGTATTAAAAATGGGTTTAGGGTTCTTTTATTTTAGCTCCAATAATAATAAAAAAAATGTAAAATGTTACCAAAAGTACTTTTAATAATAGCCTTTCAAAACTTAAACTTTGTTAATTTAATTTACCAAGAACTTATAATGATCTAATTTTATTTATTATTTTCCATCTTCACTATTTTTTAAAATTCTGTTATTTTTTCAGCAATAACAACACTGCTAATAAAAGCATCACCAGAAGATAACTGAGTACATTAGACCTTCTGAACTTTAAAAGAGCAAACTTTAGTAATAAAACTACTTTAAAACATGGTTTTACAACGTTCAGCTTGTGTGACAACACAGGCTCATTCTGAAAACGTAGTCCCGTGAGCGTTTCTGGAGATCGCGAATTATGTAGCCGGAGGTACGCATGGCTGCATTTAATTTTTTTAAGCGAACGATACGGAGCTGTATGACGGCGTTCCTTTTCGCACTTACCGGCTGACTGCTTATACCTTCGTGTGGAGGGCTTTCCCGCCGCAACCAATTTGTCCAGTTAGTTCGTCATGTACATCGGCAGACTTGAGGCACAGAGAGGAGTTGATCATGACAGAATCCAAAAAATAAAATGAACAAGTGAACAACAGGGTGAGAATGTGGTAAAAATCTGAAAACGTGGTAAAAATCAGACGAGGGCTTTTTTTTTCTGGACTGCTTTTGTAAATCGTCGATTGGGTTTAGGGAAGTAAGCGGGCGAGTGGGTTAATCAATAAAATTGGTTGTGTTTTGAGAAGAAGGAGGGCGGGTCGGTCGATTGGCCGGTCGCCCAGTCGGCCATTTGGCTGTTCAGTCAGTCAGACAGACGGTCAGTCAACAGCAGCCTCTGGTGGGTTCACACGAGAACAGCGCTGACATGAACGGCACTCGCAAGAGAAATTTGAGATGCGAAAAAGCACACAAAGCGGCATCTCACGGATTCGCGAAAACAAAAACTGCACAAATACTTACCTCCCGGGACGAATTTCACAGTCTCCAGAAATGTCCACGGGACTACGTTTTCAGAATGAGCCTGGGTTGTAGTGTAATGTTTTTAAGATACAATATCCATCAACTGTTCTGAAAAAAACTATTGACAAATTCTCACAATTCTGATAGAAGTAAAAGATTTCTTTCATGATATACACTATGTTTACCCATTACTTCTTTAACTATTCAACATTGCTTGCGCTATTTTTACTAACCAACATGTTAATAAACAAAAAACATCATAAAAATGCAAGATGCCCACACTATACCATGCTGATGTGCCCAGATCAATGTAAGAACTTAATTTCTCTGTTTCTGCATGGCCGTACAGCCCTCACCCCGTGAAGCCATTGACCAACAACACTCTACAGGGAGAGAAGAAAGCTGAAAGCCGCTCAGTGCTGGAGAAACTCAAGTCCACCATAAATCCAGGACGATCTGCTCTAGCCACCACTGCTGAGGAGGAGAAACAGCAGGTACTAGAGGATCGCATGTGGTGCTGTTAGCAATGGCTTTTACTAATAACACGCAGCATACAGTTGGTCAGAATTGTTAGCCCCCCTGTATTTTTTTCCTTAATTTCTGTTTAAAGGAAAGAAAAAAAAATTTCAACACATTTCTAAACATAATAGTTTTAATAACTAATTTCTAATAAGTTCAGCTTAATGTGCAATTTAAAGGCCTAATTAGGTTAACTAGGCAAGTTAGGGTAATGAGGCAAGTCATTGTATGGCGATGGTTTGTTCGAAAACAAATATTGCTTAAGGTGGTAAATAATAATAAACTTAAAATGTTTTTTTTAATTAATTCTTGCTGAAATAAAACAAATAAGACTCTCAAGAAGAAAAAATATTCATAGGAAATACTGTGAAAAATTTGTTGCTCTGTTTTTATTTAAAAAAAGAAATTCACAGAAGGACGAATAATTCTGATTTCAACAGTAAATTCTGGACAGTATGCTGATTTCTCTGATTGTCTCGTAAGCATGACTGTTGTAACGAAGGGTCTGACACAGAGGGATCCATTTGCAGTATATTTATTAAACACAGTTTGATAAAGAGCACACAGTATGCACTAGTTTGCGAACTCACATCAAACACAGTCAGGGCCGGAGCAAGCTGAACTGCTGCTCTAGGCAAAGGATGGTTACGCCGCCCTCAACCCCAACCCTCTCTATTCTGCCGCCCTAGACGCAGATATAACTGAGGGCGCGGGTGGTGAGGGTAGTGTTGGGGACGCGGATATAACTGAGGGTGCGTTGGTAAGGGTAGTGTCGCGGACGCTGCCCTCTCTATTCTGCCGCCCTAGATGCGGATATAACTGAGGGCGCGGGTGGTGAGGGTAGTGTTGGGGACGCGGATATAACTGAGGGTGCGTTGGTAAGGGTAGTGTCGCGGACGCTGCCCTCTCTATTCTGCCGCCCTAGATGCGGATATAACTGAGGGCGCAGGTGGTGGTGAGGGTAGTGTTGGGGACGCGGATATAACTGAGGGCGCGTTGGTAAGGGTAGTGTCGCGGACGCTGCCCTCTCTATTCTGCCGCCCTAGACGCGGATATAACTGAGGGCGCGGGTGGTGAGGGTAGTGTTGGGGACGCGGATATAACTGAGGGCGCGTTGGTAAGGGTAGTGTCGCGGACGCTGCCCTCTCTATTCTGCCGCCCTAGACGCGGATATAACTGAGGGCGCGGGTGGTGAGGGTAGTGTTGGGGACAAGGATATAACTGAGGGCGCGTTGGTAAGGGTAGTGTCGCGGACGCTGCCCTCTCTATTCTGCCGCCCTAGATGCGGATATAACTGAGGGCGCAGGTGGTGGTGAGGGTAGTGTTGGGGACGCGGATATAACTGAGGGCGCGTTGGTAAGGGTAGTGTCGCGGACGCTGCCCTCTCTATTCTGCCGCCCTAGACGCGGATATAACTGAGGGCGCGGGTGGTGAGGGTAGTGTTGGGGACGCGGATATAACTGAGGGCGCGTTGGTAAGGGTAGTGTCGCGGACGCTGCCCTCTCTATTCTGCCGCCCTAGACGCGGATATAACTGAGGGCGCGGGTGGTGAGGGTAGTGTTGGGGACAAGGATATAACTGAGGGCGCGTTGGTAAGGGTAGTGTCGCGGACGCTGCCCTCTCTATTCTGCCGCCCTAGACCCGGATATAACTGAGGGCACGGGTGGTGAGGGTAGTGTTGGGGACAAGGATATAACTGAGGGCGCGGGTGGTGAGGGTAGTGTTGGGGACAAGGATATAACTGAGGGTGCGGGTGGTGAGGGTAGTGTCGCGGATGCCGCCCTCACTATTCTGCCGCCCTAGGTGGCCGCCTTCGTCGCCTCTATGGATTCACCGGCCCTGAATACAGTTGTATAATGTCAATAGGCTGGCGGCTGGCATACACGGGTCGATATAGCAGGCATGGGTCAGAGGCAGGCGGCTAGGATCAGAGTCGATGTTCAAGGCTAGGTTCAAGACAGAAACGCTCAGTAATGTCAGCAGAGGCAGAACAAGACTTTGCACTGGAGTGTGTGTGTGAGCTGCTTATATGTGTGTGGAGGTGATCAGTGTAATATGTGGCAGGTGTGTAGCAATCAGTGTCTGAATGGGTGACGTAATGTCAATAGTCCGGTGATGATGACCTCTGCTGGCCAGCGAGGGGAATGAGTCGGTGACAACTGTGTCTGTTTTGTGTGCAGTTGTCTCTGATGGAGGCCCGCGCTCACTATCAAAACATGACCAACATGGAGCTGATTGCTCTGCTGCTTCAGCAGGAATTGGAGATCAAGAAGCAGCGCGCAGAAACCGAGGTGCAGGTGGTGATGCTGGAGAAACGAGACGCCGAACTGAAGAAGATGAAGGTTCAGGTCAGAGATCTGGAGGACTACATTGACAAGCTGCTGGTGCGCATCATGGAGCAAACGCCAACACTGCTGCAGGTACGCGGCAGACTCAAATGACTACAATGAAGCGCTCCGTCCCAAATACACCTCATATCCACCTAAAGCCATTTGTGATGCTCCATTAAATGTCAAAACTGCCAGATTCACGTAGACACGAGAAAAGCTTTGCATGCGTATTACTGGATCTCCAGATTTACCTTTTATCACACTCTTAATCATGCTACAAGCACATGGCAAAATATAGATGTGCAATTGGATTGATTTATTTGATCTAATGTAGGTAGAAATATTGATAGAATGCACACAAATAAGTCTTCCTGTTTATTCATTTTCATAATGAGGTCTGAGATTGTAGTGAATCACACAATGTCTCTGAAGTTAGGAAAATCCACAGATGCGAGTAATAAAGCACTGCCTAAATTAGCGGATTTCTTTTAATGTTACTTTAAGACTTTTCGTTCCTTGCAATTAGAAGTATTTGGAAAAAGATCATACAGAGACCTGATGGGACGTGGTGGTGGGGGAAAAAATGGGTGGAAGGAAAATGAGTTATGAGAAAACAAATATTTTTACGTTTTTGCGTTCCCTCGCAAAGATGCTGTTCCACAAACACTTCCTGTTCACTTCATACATGTCAACCCTCCCGTTTTGAGATATATCCCACTGCAGACTCGCAGAATCACACATTTTAGGCACACACGATCTAAGCAAACCATAGATGGTAACAAACTCCTTAGAAGCATTATCGCCACCTACTGAATTTCACAAACATGGTTTCCCATTTCAGTCGTTATATCATTATTAAATCGTAACGATCATTTTAACATCTCTGCAGTTTTTGAACTCAAATTATGTAAATAAAAATAATTGGTTAAACACTTTTGACTTTATTCACGTCTCCACATTCACAAAGAAGACATGATAGATCTAATTGTAGGATTAAGTGTAATAAGCAAATTCTTCTTAAAGTCTTCTTAATGTTATCATACTTGGTTAAAATTGCTTTGTTGTAAAATATAAAAGCAAACAATAATGTGTCACATTAAAATTAATTACTGTAATCATTTAAACAATATATAATATAGTTTATATATAATTTTATCTTAACTGATTCTCTGATTATAAACTACTATATTTTACAAAACTGTAGTAACTTAGTAATATATATAGTATAATATATAGTAATATATATATATACAGTTAATTTGTTTGTAATGCTAAATTGGTCCCAATTTATATTAAGTGTCCTTAACTACTATGTACTTACATCAAAAAATAAATACAATGTACTTACTGTGTTTGTACTGTGTTTTGAGTTGGGATAGGGGTTGGGTTATGGACAGGTTTGGTGGCATGGGTAGGTTTAAGGGTGGGTTAAGGTGTAGGGGATGGTCAACAGTGTATTTACAAATGTAATTACAAAAGTAAATTACAGATGTAATTACATACATGTATTTAATCAAGCTTAAGTACACAGTAAATACATGTATTTGCACAATAAGTACATTGTCACAACTATTAATTCCTGTGTAAGTACATATTAGTTAAGGCCACTTAATATAAAGTAAGACCGCTAAATTTGTTGCCACTATAATTACAACAAATTACCAGTACTTTATAGTTATCTATAAAATTATCTATATATCTGCTATATTGACTCTGTCAGATAAATAATGACTGATCATCTATGATGACTGATAGAAAACGGTTCAGTCTATTATATTGAATGGCGATCGGAAACAACGTTCCCCATTCACCCGTCTTGATCGCCATATTTGTGAAATAGTAAACACTATTGTTTATTGTGTACAATATTTATTGTACAAACTATATTGATGACGTTGTCCGAGAAGACGTTAATCACATTAGCATTCGTCGTAAACATTTATGGTTTGCCTAGATTGTGTGTGCTGCATTGTGTGTGCCTGAAACATGTGTGGTTCTGCGGGCCTGCAGCTGGATATTATTGGCCATTTTTGCCAGGATTCTACCGTATTTTACCGTTCTATCTCGCAATTAACCTCTGAATCAGTGAATGCATATACAAGCGCTGACTGACGGACGCGCTCCATATGATAAACTGATCCCAATTGCTCTCATTCTCAAAGTGACACCTCTGCTATCAAACAAAACAAAACTAAATGATTTAATAACAGAGGTGTCACTTTAAATGGCGTGTACTGAAGCTGATCTGGGATCAGTTTATCATAGGGAGCGCGTCCGTCAGTCAGCACTTATAGGTGCATTCGCTGTTTTAAAGTTGCATTTGAAAGGCGATGATTGACGCATAATATATAAATATATTTTCCAATCACTTTCACCCATTTTTCCCCCACCATCATGTCCCTGCCAGGTCTCGGTAATATCATAAGAAAATTAACAAAATACGAAAAGTTTTGATCTGTTCTGTAAATCTCAGTCCTATGGAAACTTGTTTTCACTACAGAATTTTAAAAATATATAATAATTGCATCTCTTTATCTTGCAATTCAGATTTTTTGCCCCTTAGAACTGCAATTTTCATTTATAACAAAAAAACTTTTGAGTTTATTACTGATAATGTTATTGTTGCTATTTAAACCTAAAATAAAGAAATTAAGTCAGGATTATTTGAAATAATCAGAAAGCCTTTAAACGTACAATTGCAAGACACACTTAACTGCAGTTTATATATATATATATATATATATATATATATATATATATATATATATATATATATATATATATATTTATATATATATTTATATATACTGTATATATAAATTCTGATTTTCAGGATTCATACTCGGAACGGTGTGGCATGAACTAACAATTATATAAATATACAATATATGTAGTCACAGGTCTATATAAAAATACACTAAATTGCAAGATATAAATACAAATTCCCTAAAATGAAATTTAAGATGCAAATTAAAGCCGATAATATTACAGTTGCTAGAAATAAATTTGTAGTGCATAGACAAAAATCTGTATTGTGACATATAAATTCAAGAGTAGACAAATACAGTCAGAATCCCGACAAAGTCACAGATTATAATCAATTTTATTCTTTATCTCATTACATAAACAGGCTTTGCATGAAAAAAACTGTCAAAATTTGCTGTGTAGAAATAAAATTATCAAGTAATTAAAAAAGAAAAACAACAAAAATAGTCTAAATTGTGAAATACAAACACAAACTCGCCAAAATAAATTCAGAATCGAAAGAAAGCCTATTATACAGTTGCTAGGAATACAGTTTGAGTGCAAAGAAAGAGTTCACAGAAACACCATCAGCAATGCTACTAAAATTTGAAATAATATTTTTTTCTTTATCTCATGACGGAAACCATAACAAAACTGTCAGAATCTCCAATATAAAAATAAAAATTGCCAGAAATAAAAAAGAAAGAGCAACTGTAATATACAGACACAAATCTCTGCAAAAAAGCTGAATTGCAAGATATAAATACACATTTGCAGAATACAAACTCTAAACGGTGAAATATGCAATATTAAAGTCACAATTTGAAACAAAAAAATGTCTCAGTAGCGAGATATAGACACAAATTGCCTAAAATAAAGTCTGAGTTGGAAGAAAGCCTGTAATATTACAGTTGCGAGAAATAAAGTTGCAGTGCAAAGAAAAAATCTGGTGTGTGAGATATAAATTCAAGAGTAGACAAACACAGTCAGAAATGCAAAAAGAAAGCATAGTTGCAATAAATAAGTCACAATTCTCTGCCAAAAAAAAAGCTGAATTGCAAGATATAAATTCACATTTGCAGAATATAAACTTAAAACTGAGAGACATGAGCTCAAAATTGCAAAATTTCTGCAAGTTCTTTAAACAAATTGCCTGAAATGCGAGATATAAACCAAATGACCCCAAGTCAGAATTTATAAAAAGCCCATAATATTACCGGTCCTAAAAATAAAGTTGCATAGCAAAGACAAAAACATGCATTGCGTAAAATAAATTCAAGAGTAGACAGGAAAAAAAAGAGTTTTTAAACTTGCAAAAATAAGAAATAGATTGTTAACAAATTCTATTCTTTATCTCATAGGAAAATATTATTTCAGATATCCTAACTACACATAATCCGTCACACTGTCCAATACGAAACCGGAGATTTAAAACATTGTTAATATTTAATACGCAACATGTAGCCTAATAATACACCTTGTGTCAAAGTTGATGTAAAATATTCCTCTACGTGTAAATAAATATTGTACTTCTTGATAGCTTTAAAAAGCACCTTAATGCGCTTTATGCAAACCGTTGTGCTTGAGCCAGTCCGCTTTCAGCCAGTGCATGTTCACTTCCATCCAGCCCTCGCACAAAAGCAGAGAGTAATTCTCCACAAACACATTAGCTATGCAAAACAACATGCTAAGCTGGAGCTAAACTCAATATATGCCACACAAAATATATTCATGAAGCCTTAACACTACTGCATATTTAGAAGATCATTGCTGAAGTAGCAAATTTAGAGATACGCAAATGCCTAAGCTTTCTAAACCACAAAAGCCATGTTTTTTGTTAAACAAAGATCTGTGTGATGTTTGCGTTGTAACTTCATTGCGTTTGTTTGTTTGTTTTTTCTCTGATGTTCATTCTAATGCCATTGTTTTTGTTGTTTTGATGCTCACAGTGTGTAATTTTGAACTCGGTGTTTCTTCATTTTGTTGAGATTCTGCCATATGGTAGTATCAGTTCTACATCTCAGTATTGGATTTAATGAAAGTCCAGGGTTATAGCTGATACTGTGGACTCGCTGCATCAAAAGTAAAGTATTTTTGAAATCAGATAAACTAGTTTTAAGTTTTCTGTGTTCCAGGAAAGAAACATGTAGCACTGTGATGCCAGATTTATTGTTTTGATTTGCCTTTTAATTGCCATTTTTGCAACGTTTCTCTGTGGATTTATTTACAACATACATTCACATTTGTATTTTCTGTATTTTTATTTATTGCTAATTATTTCAAACGGCTTCATTTTCAAAGTTCTTTGAAAATAAAGTTATAAAACCATTTGTCGTGTTTCGGTTTGAGTTCTTTGCAGTAGAGACCTGTATGAAGACGTGTGCAGATTTGTGCTTTATCCTCATCAAAATACCTGAACGTTTACTCATAGTTTTTGTGATGTCACACCATTATAAACACGCGCACCTGAAAACTAACTACAGACTGCCTTTCGTTTTTTACCAGGTGTGTACTGAACGTCATGATTTTGCCAGGTACAATGGGATCCTGAATAAACATCTATGTTGATCCTAGAACATAATTTTTGTTCGAAAATATAATCCATACCTATTCCCTACCCCTAAACCCAACCATAACTGTAAATTATTCCCAAAATCAGAAAGGAATAATTGGATAACAATCATGTAGAAGTGCATAAAACTAACCGTAAGCCTAAACTTAACATTTATTTATTTACATAATCTTTTTATTGTTTTAAGCATAAGAAAATGAACAATAACATAAACAGAAAGAAAAGGGTACAAAGGCCATTTCAAAATACAGAAATAGCCAGACACAACATAATACAATATCATCCAGAATCGTAAGAAAAATAAATAGAATAAAAAATAATAATAATAATTCACTGAGAAATGTGTAGGCTCCACAACTCGACTTATGCCAAACCAATCCCACCTATAAAGAGTTACAAGTCAGCATTACTGATATAAAACATAATTGGATTCCAGATTTTTTAAAAATGTGTTTAGTTTGTTTGCCATCCCATATCGCATTTCTTCCATGGGCAACACGTAACTTAAGCTCCTAATCCAAGTTTCAAAGACAGGCACAATATCTGACTTCCAATTTTGTACAATTATTTCCTTTGCTAATTTCATGCCTAAACTTAACATAAACGGTAAACAAATCACTTAATTCTGATTGGCTGGTTGGAATGTTGTTTCAGGATCAACATAGATGTTAATAGCCACAGCCATGTCACCATGCAGCCCAAGACCGGTTATTCACTGAAGCTAAGCAGGGCTGAGCCTGGTCAGTACCTGGATAGGAGACCACTTGGGAAAAACTAGGTTGCTGTTGGAAGTGGTGTTAGTGAGGCCAGCAGGGGGCGCTCAACCTGTGGTCTGCGTGAGTCCTAATGCCCCAGTAAAAGTGAAGGGGACACTACACTGTCAGTGGGCACCGTCTTTCGGATGAGACGTTAAACCGAGGTCCTGACTCTCTGTGGTCATCTCTGTGGGCACTTCTCGTGAAAGAGCATTGGTGTAACCTAGGGCGGCAGAATACAGAGGGCAGCGTCCATGACACAACCCTCACCTCTCCCGCCCTCAGTTATATCCGCATCTAGGGCGGCGTCCGCGACACTACCCTCACCACCCATGCCCTCAGTTATATCCGCATCTAGGGCGGCAAAATAGAGAGGGTGGCGGCGTCCGCGACAGCTCCCTCGACACCCCACCTCGCTTTCACTTTAGGGTTGAGGGCGGCATAACCGTCCTTTGCCTAGAGCGGCAGTTCAGCTTGCTCCGGCCCTGGGTGTAACCCTGGTGTCCTGGCCAAATTCCCTCAATTGGCCCTCGCGATCATGGCCTCCCAATCATCCCCATCCACCGAATTGGCTCTTTAACTCTCTCCACTCCACCTATAGCTGGTGTGTGGTGAACGCACTGGCGCCGTTGTTCTGTGGCTGCCGTGCAGCATCATCCAAGTGGATGCTGCACACTGGTGGTGGTGTGGAGAGACCCCCCTCATGATTGTGAAGCGCTTTGGGTGTATAGCCATACACAATAAATGCGCTATATAAATACACACATTACATTACATTAATCCAGGAAGATGTCCTACTTGGTGAAACCGAAAAGTGATAAATGGACAAATTCATTACATACCTCATTAATGATGCTAATTATTTAAAGGCATTCACTCAGAATACGAGCAGTTTCCTATTAGAAAGAAAATGCTAACATGGCTTAGCCTTGGATTTTTAGGGCATTATTTCCACAAGCTCTAAGATAATATGGCAAAAAAAAATGATATGTGAAAATACGATGCGTCAATAAATAAAATTTGAAGCATCACATCTGTAAGAGTTTTTTTTCAACCCAGGTTCATCCTGAAAACGTACCGCTGTATACATTTCTGAAGAGCACCAAATAGGTCTCAGGAGGTAAATTTTCGTGCAGTTTGGTGCAGAGGCTGCTGTGTATGCTTTTTGAGATCTGAAATTTCTCCTGCGAGTGCCATTCATGCCTGCTGTTCTAATGTAAATCCACTAGAGGCCGCTGTTGACTTACTGACTGACTGACCGATCCACTGACCCACCCTTCTCCTTCCCTAAACCCAATCGATAGTGTTTTTAAAAGCACCGATTGACCCGCCCACCACCTTCCCTAAACCCAACTGACAGTTTTCAAAAGTAAAAGCCCTCATCTGTTTTTTACCACGTTTTCAGATTTTTACCACATTCTTACCTTGTTATTTACTTGTTTATTTTATTTTTTGGCTTCTGTTTTTGTCTTACTCGCTTTCTGGAACCGTTCCTCGCCGAAATGGAACCCCATCGTCGTGGTTAACTCCTCTCTGCGTCTTAAGTCTGGCTACAAACATGGAGAGCCACTGGACAAACTGGTAAAAGCGGGAAAGTCGTTCACACAAAGCTAAGTGGTCAGCTGGTAAGCGCGAAAAGAAACAGGGCCATACCACCTCGTAACGTTCATTTTAAAGATGAATTGCAGCCATGCGTACTTCGGGCTACATAATTCATGATCTCCAGAAACGTATGTAGGGCTACGTTTTCAGAATGAGCCTGTGTTGTTGTTGTTTTTTTATTTTTTGCGATGTTAAGAATTATAACCAATCCCAACACGTTTCTGTTGAGTTGATGCCAATCAGAGGCAGCAAGCCTAATCACAGCAGTCAACGACTTTTGTGGAGTGTTAGCGAATTCACTCCTAAAATCGCGATTTCACTCCTAAATAACAAAATACAAAAACGACCAAGTTCCCATTACCCACCTTACTGATAAAAATTGAAGTAATGGACTAGCACATGAGAGTATGACCTGTTTCAACAAGCAAAAACGAAAAACATCTATAACAATTTATAATACCCCATAGTGTTTAATCATACTGTACTTGAATTAATACATTGTGGTGATTATATTGTTGCCACAGCAAATTTAGTAATAAAACTGCTTTTCTATATACAATACACCACAGCTTTATAGTAGTAAAATCTAATACTGCAGTCGGCCTATGCTATAGCATTCATTAACAATGAAATGTAAATAATATTGTATACATTATAGGCTAGCTTACAGCGGGCTACGTTAATGATCACAGCCCTTCTCTGTAATGTTTCATGTGTGCTTGTTTTTCGTTGCTTGAGGAGTGATCTAAATATTCGTGGGTTAAAACAAATGGAAACTTGTTTGAGTGTGTGTGGTTCAATAATAAGTGTTTTTGCCCTCCGGTCTGTCATCCGCGTAAACAGTCACAGTTGTGCTATATTGAATAGCCACTGGGTGGCAGTGCTGGGCTTTTAAGATTATTTATTGCACTTTATAATACACTGTAAACATTAAACTACTTTATTCTCCGCAATATTAACGTGTTTTGTATATAGCCTACTGGTTAAAATACATATATATGAATCTAAGTTTAGCAGATTCATGACAGCTAAAGAATTCTCGCAGAAATGGCCGTGCAGATGGGTTTCATGAAATATTAATGTTGTGGGAATGCAAGCTCAATCTGACAGACAGTGTCTCTGCTTGCTCTGTTTGGGCCTAGTGTCAGATAGCAATGACATTTTGCCTGCTTTTTAAAATGCAAGTTTGATCTTAATAAGTCCTATGGGGTGTTTCATACTTGGTTAATTATTTCTGGGGTGAAACAAACATGAAAATAACCCAACTAGACCCAAAAGTAGTATTAATATAGTTATGATAAAACAATTGTTAATAATAATAATAATATAGACTTTATTCAATACTTTATGTGCTTGAACAGTTTGAAAAAAATGCAGATTAAAATGTTTCTTCTCACAAAGACTGCATTATTGATCAGAAATCTGAATGTTAAATTCCTATTAAAGTGTTTTATTTTAAATACTTTTATGCATTAAGAACATCAAAAACATATTAGTTTATAAATTACACTGTTTATTTTGTAATTGTTTTTTATTGTCAGCTCAAATTTTTATAAAATATATGTTATGTAAAAGGTATTATTCATAAGATAACATGCTAATCTAAATGTTGTTCAGAATACTTCATATCCCACACAACATCTCTGGTGCTTATGGCTCTTATATATGCACATGACATTTGAAAGATCATCAGATCTGCTCTGAATGATTAATTATTCTTGAATTGCATGCGTTATGATTACAAACAGACTCTTATCTTAAATGTTGTCAACACAGGCAAAAGTTATCCAAGCGGTATTATTTTTTTATTGAATGGCTCAGTGGTTAGCACTGTCGCCTCACAGCAAGTTCACTGGTTCGAGTCCAGGCTGGGTCAGTTGGCGTTTCTGTGTTGTTTGCATGTTCTCCTCATGTTGCTGTGGGTTTCCTCTGGGTGCTCTGGTTTCATTTACATGCGCTATAGGTGAATTAAACAAACTAAATTGGCCATAGTGTATGAGTGTGAATGAGTGTGTGTGGAAAAGGTTTTTTGTTGTATTTTTCAAAAACACTCTAGTATTTACTATAAAAGTGCTATAAATTACTATAGAATAGTTTTTTTTTATTTGAGAACATTTCAGAATCCTTTATTAGTGTAATGGAGGCCAGCTTGTGTGTGCTGTGCAGGTAAAACCTCACTCCTCTGACCTCTAAAGGTGCCCTAGCGACATACACTACAGGCCATGGTCTTTAGCCTCCTTGTTAGAGCAACCGACTCCCATGCGGAAGGTCATCGGTTCGATCCCAGCTCGGAGCGGGTTGGACGGTGTAGGACTGGTGAGGTGACCATTGGTGCCGTGACCCGGATGGGAGTATGGTTTAGGGGGATGAGTGTAACAGAGGCCAGCTAGTGTGTGCTGTGCAGGTAAAATCTCAATCCTCTGACCTCTAAAGGTGCTCTAACGACAGACTCTACAGGCCATGGTCTTTAGCCTCCTTGGTAGAGCAACCGACTCTAGGACCGGCGGGGTTACATTTGCACATAACCCTGGACTACAAAACCAGTCATAAGGGACTGTCACCTCACAGCAAGAAGGTCACTAGTTCGAGTCCTGGCTGGGTCAGTTGGCATTTCTGTGTGAGTTTGCATGTTCTCCCTGTGTTGGGGTGGGTTTCCTCTGTGTGCTCCGGTTTCCCCCACAGTTTAAAGACATGCGCTATCGGTGAATTGAATAAACTAAATCAGCCGTAGTGTGTGTGAATGAGTGTGTATGGATGTTTCCCAATGCTGGGTTGCAGCTAGAAGGGCATCCGCTGTGTAAAACATATGCTGGGTAAGTTTGCAACTCATTCTGCTGTGGCGACCCCTAATGAATAAAGGGACTAAGCTGAAGGAAAACGAATTAATGAATGAGATTTAACTGAGATTTAACTGAGACTGATATCAAGAGCTGAATAAATTAGCTTTCCATTAGGACAGTATTTGGCTGACACTTACAACTATATTAATATCTGAAATCTGAGGGCTAGAAAATATCTAAATATTGTGAAAATCGCCTTTAAAGCTGTTTAGATGAAGTGCTTAGCAATTCATATTGCTAATCAAAGATTAAGTTTTGATATATTTACAGTATTACATTTAGAAATGTCTTCATGATATTTACTTAATATTTGTATTAGGCCTACAATTAGCATAAAAGAAAAGACATGATAATTTTGACCACTTCAATTTACTTCAAATTAGGGTGCTAATTATACATTGACAATCAGAGGGTTAAGTTTTCTGCTTCGGTAATATGCCTCAGTGAACCAAAGTTACATATTTATTTAAATTACAACTTTCATTCATTTTCTTGTCGGCTTAGTCCCTCTATTAATCCGGGATCGCCACAGCGGAATGAACCGCCAACTTATCCAGCAAGTTTTTACGCAGCGGATGCCCTTCCAGCCGCAACCCATCTCTGGGAAACATTCACACAAACATTCACACACTACGGACAATTTAGCGTACCTAATTCACACATGTCTTTGGACTGTGGAGGAAACCGGAGCACCCGGAGGAAACCCACGCGAAGGGTGCCGCAGGGAGAACATGCAAACTCCACACAGAAACGCCAACTGAGCCAAGGTTCGAACCAGCGACCCAGCGACTTTCTTGCTGTGAGGCGACAGCACTACCTACTGCGCCACTGCCTCGCCTTAAATTACACCTAATTTATTAATTAAACTTTTGTTTTTGTTTTGAGGGATATTGAGTGGTTCTCAATGACATTTGTGGTATTAACTAAACAGTGACATTCCTGCACCTAATTTTTTATTTTACAGTTTAACTCATATGTGCGAGAAAGTGTATAATAAAATACAAACTATGCATCTAGTTTTAGGACACCTACAGTACAAATGCCTATTTTAAAAGAAACATGTTTTGTGAACACTTACGCTGTCTGTTGGTGCTCTAGACTTGCTGGTTTCAAACCTGGTAAATAATATTTTGGGGTCAAACATCTATTCAGAATGGTATGAACCATTATAGGGGTGGCCAAATGTATATTTGCGTTATCTATTATTTTAATTAGTAATATTATTTAAGATACAGCAAACAATTTCTTAACTACTAAAGGGCAGACCTCCCATACATTGTATTTTGATGTTCTTTAGGGGTATCAAGCGTTAATTAGGGGGGTGGGAGTGCAAATTACCACCCTGTAATTTGCACCATGCTTAACATTTAAATTATTTTTAATAAAATGTATTATTTTATATTAATAAGTTGACAAATATATTTGTCAAATATACCCATGACTGATTTTGTGGTCCAGTGTCACATATAGGCTATCATTCAGAAATATTTAAATGCTATAATAGCATTACGTAAGTTTTACAAACATAACAACTAGTGTCTGCTTTTTTAAGCAAATGATTTCGACTTACAACCTCAAAGTTGTCTAGTTGTGCTCCAAATGTACATCCTTCAGACTTTTGTAATTAAGAGAGTGTGGATGGAAGGACCTGCTTTGTGTCAAGTCCAACAGAGAACTACACTTCCCATAAACCCCTGCGAGCTATTGCTTCACTAGTTTCGTACCCGAGTTGACTATTCTTACAAATTCCGTCTCATGGACCTTTTTATTATTTAACATCACTCCTGCGCTGCTGAGATGGCGGAATCTGCGTCCTGCCCGCGGTTTCTGCTGGGAAAACCGCGTTTCGAGCAGGTAAAGAGTTTGCCGCGATGTTAAAGTGCATCTTTGTCTGGGCATCTTTGATGGGCGTTGATAAACAACATATGTGTGCAGATGCCTTTGCTTTTTTATCCTGCTCTGTGTTGCGAAAGTCAAGCGTTTATAATGCTTTTTTTTCTCTTGTTGGGTTGTCTTCGTTGCATTGTTATGATTGGCGGATGCAGTTAAGGTTTCACCGTTATGTTAGAAACCTCTCAAACATCATCAGATCCATCCCCAATAGCTTTTCCTTTTATATGCAAATATAGCAGGAGACCAGCGGGACAGGTTTGTGTGGGGTTTTAAGCTGTTGCATACAGATGCATTGGGCACTTTTAATTTGGCATTACCGCGGGACTGATTTCACGGGACGTTATTAAAGTTCATAATTTTTCTGGAAAGCTTCGGGGAAATTTGACTGTTGTTTTGTGTTTTTCTTCTTCCAAAGTCAGTCGTGGCTGTGCACCTGATTAACTCAGATATTGGAAGTTTTTTTTCCTCCTGAGCGGATGCGATAATGATCTCCTCAATCGTGTTATCTGCGAATCTCGTGTCGGTCAAATGAATGACCATCTATTTAAGTCCTGTTGCCTCCATGGAAACACCGCGGTCATCCCAATTAACCCCTTCACACCCGAATTATGCTCCGTGGAGTCAACATATGACAGATTTATTTCATTTTAATAGCTATCAGCAATGAGTCAAGAATGATGATAATGTATTAATAGTTGTTTCTGATGTACATATTGACTCTGAACAACTTTTGGGTAATAAAGCACGTGCATTTCAAGTAATGTCAAGAATATTTAATATAAAATATGGTAATGCTGGTAATAAGGGCATTTATTTTATTATATGTAAGTAATTTTTTTGATATATTAATGCACAAAAATAGCCTACAAAAAAATGCTGTTTGCTCAAACTAATTACTTAAATGAGCTGAATCAACACAATTCTTGATTTTTTATTTTTATTTTTATTTTGGGACAAATTGCTTTATGTTCAACCCAATTAAATTTGTAAAAACTTATAAATAAACTTAATTCCTCCATGTTGAACACAAATCTATTGTGTGGAACCATGCATTTTTTACAGTGTATATTCAGTTTAATTATATTAAAATTATATTAATATACACAATTTCCCCAAGATGGGTTGCGACTGGAAGGGCATCCGCTGCGTAAAAACTTGCTGGATGGCAGTTCATTCCGCTGTGGCGACCCCCGCATTAATAAAGAGACTAAGCAGACAAGAAAATGAATGAATGAAAAATATACATAATTATTAGCTCTTCTGTGAAATTTAAAGTAATTGCTATAATTTTACATTTTCCTATTATTTAATTTTTATTTATGTGAATATATTTTTATTTTAAACTAATTACCCTAATTACCCTAAATTGCTTAGTTGATCTAATTAACCTTCTTGAGCATTTAAAATGAACTATAAGAGCTATAGTATTTTGCAGAACAACTAAAGTGTTATTTACTGTCATCCATTCAATTAGTTATGAAAAATGAGTTATAGGGGCGTCACGGTGGTGCAGTGGGTATCACAATCGCCTCACAGCAAGAAGGTCGCTGGGTCAGTTGGCCTTTCTGTGTGGAGTGCCTGTTCTCCCTGTGTTCGCGTGGGTTTCCTCCGGGTGCTCTGGTTTCCCCACAAGTCCAAAAACATGTGGTGTAGGTGAATTGGGTAAGCTAAAATTGTCCGTAGTGCATGTGTGAATGATTGTGTATAGATGTTTTCCAGTGATGGGTTGCAGCTGGAAGGGCATCCACTGCGTAAAACATATGCTGGATAAGTTGGCGGTTCCTTCCGCTGTGGCTTAGTCCCTAGGTTATTAAAGGGACTAAGCCGAAAATAAAATTAAATGAATGAAAGAAAATGAGTTATGTAACTTATGTTTAAAAATCTATTCAAAATATTTCAGATTTCTAAATATTACAAATTTTATAGAAATACAATAAATATTATAAACAGTTTAAAATATTGAAACAATAACAAAAGCAATCTTATGTTCCTCATTTGCAAAACAAAAAATAGTGATTCTATTAATGGTACAAAATCAATTTCACTTAATATAATTTGTACATTTAAAAAAATTGGCATGCAAGTAATGTTACAAAAAATTATAATTAATTTAGATCATTTGTTTGCAAAAAATAGTGGTGAAAATAACATTTTAAAAATAACTTAATAGCAAAAGTTAAAATAATGTTTAATGGTTAAATTTAAGAAATGCGCAACATTAGCAGTCAGTCATCACTGAAATCCCTTGTGTCATTTTTGCAGTAATATACATTACACTTCTTTTGCATGATGTTATAAATATATGATATGATATTTCATTCACAGACTTTTTTTTATTCTATTTTTGTTTTTTACTGGGAAAAAAAGCCTGAATGATTAAACATTCACTCTGAAATCAGCACATGCATGTCGATTCTCTGTGTTTTTCTCTGGTTTGCTTCAGAGCCATGTTCACAACTATATAAATATGCATTTTGTTTGCAATGCACTACTATGCTGCTTAGAAGCCCATATAGAGGGCAGTATAATGGAGTATCAATTTTGATTCTTTATAAATGTTGTCTCTGAATGCATCCAAATAAAACACTTTCACTGCGATCAGGAGTTTTGTTTGATTATCATGCCAGATGCTCCCTAAATGAGAATATATTCAAATCTGCTGCCCTATTGATGAACTAGTCCCAGATACCAAAAATAAATCTGGTCTTTTGCCAGTTTTATAAGAAGGTGCATTCATTAGATGTGCAATTATTACGCTTGCTGTTATCATTTAGACATATGAACCAAATCCAGGACCATTTTCCTTGTTATCGCTGCAGTTTTTATCTGAAATCAATGCAGCTGCCTGATTTGGCTGTATGTTTTCTATGCAAACTGTGTATATGTGTCTGATATGTTATAGTAATAATATGTATACAATTGAAGACCAAATTATTATCCCTCCTGTGACATTTCACAGTGTTTCCTCTTATTCTTTCTTCTGGAGAAAGTCATATTTCTTTTTAGTTTAATGTTTAGTCTCCTTAATGTTTATTATTTTTTGATGGGCTACTGAACAAAGCAACGTTTGACTTGAGTTATTATGGTCACTGTTATTATATATTTGGATGGGCAATATCCAGCGCTGGTGCCTTTGACTTTTGTGCACCATTTTCCTCGTTATCGCTGCTGTTTTTGGGTGAAATCGATGCAGCTGAAGGATACGAGTGTATGTTTTCATCTCTCTCCATCTCTGCGAACTGTGTTGCGTATTCTCCGGGGAGCAGAAACACATGCATAATTAACAAGTCTTCTCCTGCAGACGTGCACTCACAGCTTTGAAGCAAGTGTCTGTAGCCCAGAAATAACATTATTAGTCGAGCGAACTCAGATCAGCAGATTTCTTTTGTGCTTTCCTCACCATATATTGTAGCTATTTATGGATGATATGACAAAACACGCATCTCACAATATAAGTCTTCCTTAATCCCGTAAACAATATATACTGTTTATATTTATAGTACATTTAAACAAAACTGTTTTATTTAACAGTTATTTATATTATATATATATATATATATATATATATATATATATATATATATATATTATTTCCCAAATAATGTTTACATCACAGTATGTCCGATATTTTGTAATTATATATATATATATATATATATATATATATATATATATATATATATATATATATATATATATATATATACACATCGCACTGCTACTTGTGTGACATTGCTCTATATGATCTTACGAGAAAACGTAAGTATTTTATGTTTTGGCAGTTTAGTGGCTAATTCATACGAATTCGTACGAGTTCAGTCGTAAGAAAATGTACGATTTTAAAAAGGAGGCGTGGCACCTAACCCCACCCCTAAACCCAACCGTCATTGGGGGATACGCAAATCGTACTAAAATGTACGAATTAGATCGTACGAATTTGTACGAATTAGCCACTAAATGAAAAAGTTACGAATTGCCGTGAGATTGTGTTGATGTGGTTGTATATCGGCACTGGTGGGAGGCGCGAGTTGGCTCGAGGTTCGCAGGTCGAGTTCCTTAGTGTCCCCCCAGTGACGATATACAGCCATATAGCAATACTATGAGTGTGATATTGCGTTCATACAACAGTATGACGACATAATTGTGTATATAAAAAGAGAATCAAACACGGAGAGTCTCAAAAACCCTTTTATACTTTCTTCCGCCTTTCATACACTTAAGCAGGTGGTCAGAACAGCAGAAGCCATTGCACATTCACCAACGTCACTTTAGAGCTAGTGTTTGATTGATTCTCTAGCGTAATGTTTAAAGTGACGACAAAACAGGTGATTTTGCTCACATTTTAAGATTATAAGGCTAAACGGCATGGAATGCCATCAGTCTACAGAGATTTCCCAGTATTTCTCTGTTGCAATCGGGATATCACAATAATTAACACCGAAAAAGCCAAAGCAACGCAATTACTACTAGATTACTATTGTATAAACAGCACTACAACATACAAAAGAGAGAGATTGACTTAGAATGTCTCTTACCTGCTTTATAATGAGTTGTGGTTTGAAATTTTTTTCCCCCAAGGACTTATTATGCAGTTTCTGTCGCCATCTTGTGGCGGAACATCAACCGTCTTTGCTTTGCTCAGTATGACAGGCTGATGCCAGTGAACGCGGTGAATCTTCGAAATTTAGAATAATTAAAATAGGCATTATCCTTATAAATAAACTGCATAAAATAGTAAAATAGTGCTTTTCTTAAAGCTATTTATATTGTAAGAAATATCGCAACACTCATCTTACTATATGGTTAGGGTTAGAATGCAGGCTTACTTGCATGTAATTATGCATAACTAATTGTAGTTAATATAGTAGGTACATAGAACATGTATTTTATTTAATTCTATAACTGCTATGACCAAATGTTTGATTAAGAATGTAGAAATGTAAAATGAGTACCTTTGAAATGCAACTCGGTTCACCTAACAGCACCTACTGGAAAGGTGGGTATGATCTGATTGGTCAGACTTGATAAAACAACGTTATCTCGCGACCATTTGTAAGACCTTCTTGGTTTAGTGGCGAAAGTGGCTAAGTCGTATCAATTTATATCTCATTTGTATGATTCGCTTATCCCCCAATGATTGTTGGGTTTAGGGGTGGGGTTTGTTGCCACACCTAATAAACAACCTATGAATACAGCACACAAAAGCTTAATACATTTAATTTATTGCACCTTTCTGCGATTTGGACATTGCATATACTATTATCATGATAGCGATAGTTGGATATTGTGCAGCCCTAAAATGAGCAATCTAGAGCAGAATATGAAATACATTATTTATTTCACACATACAATTTATATTGTCAGATTGCACAGATCTAATTGTAGTAGTCTAGTGAGATGAGACATTTTTTGTTGACTTTTCCCTGGATAAATCATTTAGATGCGTGTGATTGAAGCTCTTTTTTACTCTGAGTGTTCTTTGCCAAATAAACCCTTGGCACGCTCCACCATCGGGCCTCTGAAACAGTTGGTGTTCTGAAAACCGCTCGCATATCTGAATGTTGATGCAGCTCCATCCTTTGTCGTCTTTAGAGTCCTTCAATATTTTAGTCTGACTCTAAAATTAGGGCGTCTCCTATTAATATAAGGTGCAAGGCAGCAGGTTTTAATCGTGTTGTGGTTTGTGCTGTCACGAGTTTGTCCCGTTTTTATCTTTTGCTTTATCTGAGTTTGTGAAACTAAAGGAATGTTTTTCTTCCTCAGAGCACATTTCTCGGCAGGTTGAGACATTTCATTGACATCATCGACCCTTCCACTTTGTTTGTGACCGAGGTACCGAAGTCTTGTTTATGTTGTTGTGATTGATGTGAATAAATCAGCGATTCTCAATCAGAGGACTTAAAGGATTTTAAATAGATTGTGTTTAGTTTTATAATGCTCTCTGAGTTGAATTTACATAGTTAACCATATTTTTATATCAACATCATCATTTAGAAGTAATAGGTTGCTTAGATAAGCAGAAGAATACTTTATTTATTCATATCTGACACAGAATGGACTTTGTTTTATGTGTATAAACAAAATCCCTTTTTTAATGTTGTATTTAAGTGAGGATAAGTGTAAACACAGATATCAGATATTAGTTATGTCTAAGTCAATATGAATAGGCAAAGAATTTAATATGTATATAAAATGCATTGCTTTGATAGGTCTGGCGCATTCAACATATGGAAATATTGCATATTAATATAATTTTTAAAACATTGAGGGAAGCTATTGATGTATGCTGAAATCAGTTAGTTTTGTTTATAGTACTTTCGTAGATATGAAGCAGACAAATCAATACTGACACACAGAAAAACACATGGTTACTTACACTTGTGTGTTGCAATCTGTCTCTCTCAAAAGGCTGCGTCAGTCCTTTTAAAAACAAATCTGCAGTTCAATTAGGAAATAAGCAATTGTGTCATACTGACATATGTCAAGAAAAGAAAATTAGGTTTCTCTAAACATCGTCCTGAGGCTTAATAGTTTATTAATTCTTTAATTAAATGCAAAGCTGACATGACTGAAAATGGCTGAAAGGAGCATACACTAACTTATGTATTATTCAGCCTCAAGATGGCACAAAACAGTCAAAAACAGCAGAAATATAAATATGAAAGTGAATGTATATTCACTGAGGGTCAAGATGATTCAATGCACCCTAATGAGACTTTGTTGTTAGTTTCAGAGGTTGTTGTCTGCAAATAACATACTTTGGACTGTGTGACTGACCATTCAGAAAGAGCCATGTAATAATAATAATAAATAAATTAAACTATAACTATTTAATTCCCAGTTATGGGTTAGGGCTTGAAGGGCATCCGCTGCTAAAAACATATGCTGGAATAGTTGGCGGTTTATTTGTTCAAGCCAAACGAAGAATAAATGAGTGACTATTTAAAATAATATTATTTAAAATAATCACATTTTATTAATGTTATTTCTGGTTATTAAATAATTTGACTGTTTTATTACACTGTAAAACCCAAAAAGTTAAGGTAACTCAAACCATTTGAGGAAACTGATTGCAACAAACCATTTAGGATCGAAAACTAATCTCAATGAGTACTGCGAACTTACTCCATTTGAGTAAATGAAGCAATTTGAGCACAGTAAAACCCGGTAAATGAAGAGAACTCAAACCAACTGAGTACTGTAAAACCCAATAAGTTAAGGCAACTCAAATCGTTTAAGGAAACCGATTGCTACAAACCATTTGAGTTCAAAAACTAAACTATGAGTACTGTGAACTTACTCCATTTAAGTTGAAGGAATGAGGTATTTAATGAACTCATTACCTTCAACACTGAGTTCAAAACTCTTTTCAAATTAGTAGAATTAACTTTCAGTACATTTTGAGTTAACTACACTCATCTCATCTGATAAAGTTGACTGTTGGGTTTTACAGTGTAGTAATAGTAATGAAAAAATATAATAATAACAATAATAATCAAAAATCATAACAAAACTGCTTAGCCTTTATTATATAAGAAAACTGTTACTGTTTACTGTTGTTGTTTTAATGTTGTTTTAATTAAAAAACAACAACATCAGTGATATTATGTGAGCAAACTGTAATTTAAAGGGTTAAAATGCCTAAAATGTATGATTTTTTTTAACAATTGAAAGTGTAAAAATAATAAAAATGCAACATGTTTTTTTTATTAAGCATTTTATCCTCTTTGTCTATTTTGTAACTTTTAAGTCACACAAACCAACATTTTTATGCCCAGCTGTAAAATATTTTATTGTCTATAAATTGTATTTGTAATATTTACTAAAATTGGCATTTAGTAAAAAAAAAAAAAAAAAAAAACTAGTCACGAAGCCTTCAGATATTATTGTGGATAGTGGAGGAACTTAGAACAAATTTTTTACCATGCACTGCAAACAGAAATATCTGTAAATTAGCTACGCTTTTGAATTTCATTATGGGACCTTTATCTTTCTTTACAACAACTTTCAACCTTTAAAAGTTTGAAAAAAGTGACTTTTATGAATATTTTTAATAGTTTGAATTTATTTATGGTTTGATTTGATGTTGTATATTATGCAAAAAAAAAAACTTGTAATAAACTGGCTGTAATAAATTTTCTGTTATTTTACAGACTTATTTCTCTATATATTAATTCTTACACATTATATTATTTAAAACTACTAGAATGTCAATAAAAGTCAGTTTGTTTAACCGTAGAGTTAAATTTTCAACATCAAAAGTTGACAGAGCAAAGATCGACTTCCCATAATGCAATTCACAATGGTAAAACTGAAAACACTTGTGAATCACAAAATAGGGAAACTGTTAACTGATATTTTTGCAGTGTGCACTGATCATAAAAACTGATTGATTTTGCCTTTCTCCTTCATAGAGTCGTTTAAAAGAATGTATGAAACTCCTGGATGATTTCAAACGAGGGAATCTTCCTGCAGGTGTCACAGATCAGCAGGTGATGTTTAGAAGGATCACGCATGTGCTAAATGTGCTGCAGTGTTTTATAACGGCCTGTGTTCTGTGTTCAGCTCTGGGAGGCTCAGAAGGTCAAGCAGGTGAGAGTTTGGAGCTCTTTGTTCACAGTCACTTTATAAACGATGGATGGTGTTACAGTCACTGACTCGTCTACTTTCAGGCCATCATTCACCCCGACACCGGGGAAAAAATATTCATGCCTTTTCGCATGTCAGGTAAGAGCATAATGAAGATATACACCCTACTTTATTTTTTATTATTAAAGAAAAAATTCTACAAATAATATTGAAGACAGATTATTAGTAGTTCATGAAATAAAACAAGTCAGATTTCAGTCTTTTATTAGTTTATTAAAGAAAATGATTATAAAAATTACATTAAAGACAATGTATAAGAAGTTTATGAAATAAAAACATTTTAAATATTTTAAGAAAAGTTTTAAATTTAAAAAATAATACTAAAAATGCCTTATCAGTAGTTTGTGAAATAAAAAAAAAAACAAGTCATATTAAAATCCTTTATTAATTTTTTTAAAAGAAAAACTGAATAAAAAATAATAATATTTTAAGACAGATTAGGGGCTTATGAAATAAAAACAAGTCAATTTTAAATCTTTAATTTTTTAGTAAAGGAAAATGCACAAAACAATATTAAAGCCACATTGTTAGGAGTTTATGAAATAAAAACAATCCAAATTTAAATCTGTCCTTTTTTATTGAAGAAACAAATTATAATACTAATATGGAAGACACATTATTAGTAAATCATGAAATAAAAACAAAACAAATGCAAAATCTTCTATTTTTATTAAATAAAAAGTGAATAAAATCATATTGAAGACACATTATCAGTAGTTCATAAGATAAAAAAACAAAAATTATATGAATCACTATAAATAAAAATATTACTTCAAGATTAAGAGGATGGATAATAACTAATATAACTAAACAAATTACTCTATAAAAATGCTGAATTGTTTTAGTCCAACGAGACAAACTCAACGCTGAGTACATTTTTTCAATTAAATTGTAATTACTTAATTTAACCTAACAATTGGGTTTGTTTGGATGTCCATGTTTTTTCCTAGTATTTTTTAGGGTGTAGCTTATGCATTATTATATATACACACACAACCCAGGCTCGTTCTGAAAACATACCGCTATATAAATTTCTGGAGACAGCCAAATATGTCCCAGGAGCTACGTATTTTTGCCTTTTTTTTATTTAAAGGCATTCACCCAGAAATTGAGCACAGTGTGCTTAATTATATTAATAATTTTCATAATAGAAAAAAATTGCTTACATGGGCAGGCTTGCGAAAATAATACCCCACAAATTAAAGATAATGGGGCAAAGAAGTGAAAAGTAAAAATAAGTAATGAGTCAAATAAGACAATAAAGTAAATTTGCGGCATCAAATCTGAAAGGGTTTTTTCAACCTAGGCTCATTCTGAAAACAGCTCTATATGCATTTCTGGAGAGCACAAAGTACGTCTCAGGAGGTCTGTTTTTTGCCGTTTTTGTTTTCGCAAACATGGCTGCTGTGTACACTTTTTGAGATCCCAAATTTCTCGCGCGAGTGCCATTCACGCCTGCTGTTCTCATGCAGGTAAGCGGTCAGCTGGTAATTGGGAAAAGGACCGGTGTCATACCACCCCGTAGTGTTCGCTTTAAAAAAAAGAAATGCTGCCATCCGTTCGTTTGGCTACATAATTTGCGATCTCCAGAGACGTATATACAGTAGGGCTACGTTTTCAGAATGAGTCTATGTTGCAACATACACATTGATTAATTAATTAATTAATTAATTAATTAATTATACATCACTTCAAAGTTCTCTTTATTAAAAACTCAAAATCAGAAAGAATTCAATTAAGAGTTGTCTAAAGTGTAAGTAAATGGAAAACAATAATTAAAGTGATAAAAAAATATATTCAAATATTTCCCAAATGATGTTTGACAGAGCAAGAGATTTTTCACAGTATTTCCTATAATATTTTTTCTTCTGGAGAAAGTCTGATTTGTTTTATTTTGGCTAGAATAAAAGCAGTTTTTAGCCACCTTAAGCAATATATGTTTTTAGATAGTCTACAGACCAAACCAATGTTATACAATGACTGGCCTAATTAACCTAACCTGCCTAGTTAACCTAATTATGCCTTTAAGGCTGCATTTACACTGCAGATCTTGATGGTCAATTCCCATTTTGTGACTATCCGATTTTTTTAAAGACCTGCTTACATCATCTTTTAAAATTGACTCGTATCTGATCGTCTGCATTTACTGCATTGTGGATCCGTCGGCGCCGATTCAGTGGCGTTGCTCGCTGCAGAAGTTGGGTCTTGTTGTATGCAAACACATCAGCTCAGACAGTAGCCGATTGCTGACTAATTTCATTGGCTGATGCTGCTATGACGATCGCGTCAGTCCCAACTTCTGACACACCCTCTTTCAAGCGTTGGCGCTGAAGCCCCGTGTGAATGGGGCATTGCACTGTATACAGCAAAGGTGAATGACCAGGAAAAAAAGAGAGCGGGCGCTGACTAACAGCTGATAATTAAAGAGTGCTCTTTTCTCTATTTGTGTATGTAATCTGTTCACAGCTTTGACAAGCTGTTTTACTATAGTTTATGACAGAAAGGTTCTCATTTGTTCATCTTCTTATGATATGATATATAGGCTTTTTTAAACCTTTAATGCAATGTTCATGGCTGGATTTATGCACTTGATGTAGCTGCACTAGTTTTATATTAGTTTATATTGGTTACTTGGTGGACATTGCGCTCTCTCGCTCTCGTTAACATGCTCAAATACCTGTTCAATATGACATTATGAAAGCTGTTTAAGTCCTTGTGTATGAGATTTAAGGTTTGGGACTCTGCTGAAATCTGTTCTGAAATGAAAGCGTCAGTCATTTGCTATGGTTTTTAATGACGCATGACTCGCATTCACAGGTAAAAATCCGATCTACCTGCTTACACTACAGACACGAGAACACCGATCCGATTCATATCGGATACATTTCCACATATGAACAAGGCCTGAATCTGATTTGAGTAAATCGGAATCCATAGCTGCGTCCCAAATCACATACTTATGCACTATTCTACGCCATTTTGTAGTATAAATAGTGTAAGTAGTGTGTTGACACTGAAAACTCTAAAAATAATAAGTGCACTTTAATTACCCGGATAATGCACTCATTCAGCCGGTAAAGTGAAGTGTTGAATGATGGACACTTCACGCACTCAACGACTGCAGGTTTGCTTACTTAGCGGAAGGGGCCGAGCTATTGGGCGCACATGTTGAATAACTTCATTTATTTTGGATGGTGAAAGCAAAATTCTCATACGAGAGTTATTATAGCGCCTCCCAATGGTGAATGCGGTTATACTCACGGCAGGTATTATTTGATAATTCGGTCGTTTATTTCTTTGATTTGGCGACCATCAAACGTCATTAGGAAAACAGTTTGAATTTCCGCTTAGTAAATAAACATTAGTGTGTCATTTGGGACGACACTACATACATATACTAGCCTATTGAGTGTTTAAGTGCATATAAGTACATAGTGCATGAGTGTATAGTGTGCCATTTGGGACGCAGCTTATATGATTTGTTCCTGCTTACACGTACATGGGCCATATCCGATCTGTGCCACATGGGGGAAAAAAATCAGAATTGAGTCTCTTGAACAGTGCGGCCTTGTGTCACTTTAAGCTCAATACTAGTATCTTGAAAATATCTAGTCAAATATTATTTACTGTCATCATGGAAAAGATAAAAGAAATCAGTTTTAAAATTAGTTACTAAAACTATTATATTAAGACTATACATAAAGTATATATTTACATATGTAATCTATCTAGGTGTTCACAAAACCGTTTCTTAAACACAAATAATGTCCAACACTGTATTTAATAAGATTAAAAACACTTATTTTATTTATTGTATTTTTGATCAAGTAAATGTTTTATTCTTATAGATGCGGTTCTGTTTTTACCCATCCGAAAACATCAATTATTTATGCACGTGTGCGGCTGATTGTTCATGCCGAATAATTAACAATACAATCACACCATATCATTAAAAAAAAGAGCATCATGCATATTCAAGCAAATGCAAATGAAGTGAGGACAGCCGTAGAGGTTATTTCTGTCTCTCTTCTGATGATCTCTGAGTTGTGATTTGTTGTTTTTGCTCCTCTTCTTATCTGTGTCCGTTTCACAGGCTATGTGCCATTCGGGACGCCAATCGTAAGTCTTACATTTGCTTGTTAAAAATAGATCAAAGTGCAAATCAGAAACAAACAGAAGAGCAAATATGAGATAAAGACGCTTCAATCCAATCATTATGCATGAGCCAGTATTGAAACATCCAGGTCTTCTGAGCTGAGAGGTGTTGAAATCTGCATTGAGCTTCTAAAGTCTGTCGTAAAGCTTTGTTTTTGTAGATAAGTGTGAATTATTAACGTGCATCACTGTCTACTGTTTACTAGTCAGTCTTCTGACCTGCAGCTGATTGTCTTGCAGGTTGTTGGTCTTCTCCTTCCTAACCAGACTTTGGCCTCCACTGTTTTCTGGCAGGTAAAGTCAATTGTTCCCATCATTTTGAGCTCATCAGTGCCAGGAAGCGTAAAAGCTGACTCTGCATTCCCATCAGCCACTTATTCAGTTATAAATGCATAATTAGACTGAAGTAGTTTAATAGGATTTCCCTACTATACACTCAGCTCAGTTATGATTTTGTAACAATGCAATTAAAGGGACAGTTCATCCAAAAATAGAAATTTACTCTCCATCAAGTAGTTTGAAGCCTTTATGAGTTTCTTTTCCTCCGGGTGCTCCGGTTTCCCCTACTGTCCAAAGACATGCACTATTAGGCTATTGGATGAACTAATTTGGCTGTAGTGCATGGGTGTGTGTGAATCCAAGAGTGTATGGGTGCTTTCCAGTACTTGGTTGCGGCTGGAAGGGCACCTGCTGCGTAAATCATATGCTAGAATAGTTGGCGGTTCATTCCGCTGTGGTGACCCCTGATAAATAAGGGACTAAGCCTGAGGAAAATTAATGAATAAATATAGTTATAATAAACTGCCATTTAAGTTTGAATCAGTGAATCATTTACTGAAGATTCACACTGACCAAATTATTTGAATCAGTGAGTCATTCATGGAAGAGTCATTCCGTTCTGATCATTTGTAAATTAAATATTGTGTATATATTATACCTGCCAACACTCCCGTTTGTCCTGGGAGTGTCAGACCATCTCCCGCCACCCTCCCGTTTTGTTATTTCTCCCGGGAAAAACTCCTGTAATTTCATCCCCCAAATTTTCATAGCGGCCGCCCGAAATCCGGTGCATAGTTACTGTCCCGGACACCTCACCCCCGACACCAAGACACTATATCCCCAGTCTCATGGATTTTCAGAGATTTTTCAAACATTGGCAGGTATGGTATAACCTTGAGGTTTAACCTGACATGAAAAATCTGTGAATCGTCCACTGAAGATTTGCTCTAACAGGATCATTCGAATCAGTGGATCAGTAAAAGGGATAGCTCACCAAAAAAAGATAATTCTGTGATCATTTTCTCTTTCTGCACTTGTTAAAAACCTATCTGAGTTTCTTTCATCTGTTAATCGCAAAGGACAATCAGATCAAAGGACGAAAGAAAATCATTTAGATTAAAGATTAAAAGAGGAAATGGTATGCCTTTAACTGGATGTTCGCTTTGATCATTTGAATCAGTGAATCATTAACTGCACACTCGCTCTGATTGGATCAATTGAATCCATGAGCTGTTGACTCAAGAAGAGATGCAATCAGATCAGTCCAATTCATGAAGTCATTAATCAGTGCAGTTTGCAAAATAATTTAACATGTTAACTTAACTGAATCAGCTCATTTAAGAATCAGATTATTTCTTCAGTATATATATAACATACAGTTGAAGTCAGATTCAGATTTATTAGCCCCCTTTGATTTTTTTGATAATATTTTTCTTCTGGAGAAAGTCTTATTTGTGTTTTTACAGCTAGAATAAAAGCAGTTTGTAATTTCTTAACCACCATTTTAAAGACAAAATTATTTGCCCCTTTAGGCATTTTTTTCCCGATAGTCTACAGAACCAACCATCGTTATACAATAACTTGCCTAATTACCCTATCCTGCTCAGTTGATCTAATTAAACTAGTTCAGCCATTAAATGTCACTTTAAGCTGTATAGAAGTGTCTTGACGAATATCTAGTCAAAATTATTTATGGTCATCATGACAAAGATAAAATAAATCAGTTATTAGGGATGAGTTATTAAAACTATTATGCTTAGAAATGTGCTGAAAAAAAATCTGCTCTGTTAAACAGAAAAAAGGGAAAAAATAAATAGGGGGGCTGACTTCAACTGTATGTTTGTGTTCTAAATATATTTTTTAACGTATATATATACACACAAGCATGTATATATATTTGAGAAAATGCTTATTTATATTTAGACATATATATGTATATGACAAAAAAATACATATAAATTTAAATATCCATGTAACAAAACTGTTTTGTATAGTTTTGTTTCTATGTACAATTGAATTCAGAATTATTAGCCCCCCCTTTGCATTTTTTTTCTTTTTTAATTATTTCCCAAATAATGTTTAACAGAGCAAGGAGATTTTCACAGTATGTCTGATAATATTTTTTTCTTCTGGAGAAAGAAGAAGTTTTTTTCCGACTGTCCACCGAACAAGCCATCATTATACAATAACTTGCCTAATTACCCTAACCTGCCTAGTTAACCTTATTAACTTAAATTATTAATTATTAATAATTAACTTTAATTATTAATTTAAATGTCACTTAAAGCTGTATAGAAGTGTCTTGATAAATATCTAGTCAAATATTATTTACTGTCATCATGGCAAAGATAAAAGAAAGTCGTTATTAGAAATGAGTTATTAAAACTGTTGTTTAGAAATGTGTTGAAAAAAATCTCTCTGTTTAACAGAAAAAGGGGGACAAATAAACAGGGGGGGCTAATAATTCTGACTTTAAATGTATTTGTGTGTATCACTTTTACTTAATAAATATATGTAATACACACACCTATTATGCCAAAACAAACTTTTAGTTTAGATATGATTAATCATGACTAATCTTAGGCGAGCACTTGTGCAAATATTATTGCAAATAATATAGTTGAGTAAAAATTATGTGATTTTGGTTTGGAAAATAATGAAGCAAAAGTTTTTTTTTTCTACTCTGATGTATTTGTGTGCAGTACTTAAGCACAGTAATGAAGTAAAAATATTAAATCTAGAAAATTAACTCTTGGATTTAAATGGATTTGTCATTCGTGAAACATTACAGTGAATGTGACCTTCTCCAGAAGAGTGTCTTCACAGAAAATGACACATTAACATTCACATTTCAATCAAAAAGAGTAAAGCTGACCCTGAATTTCTCTCCGGCAGTGGCTGAACCAGAGTCACAATGCATGTGTGAACTACGCCAACCGCAACGCCACAAAGGTACGCTTTGACTTTCAATTCAGGTCAGCGTTTCGAGCTTGAACTCTGTCAGTGCAGTTGCAGATGGTCATTCAGTGAAGCGTTTCTTTCTTCTCGATTCCATCTGAATGACCATCGTTGTGTCCCGAGGGCCAGACGGCTGTTCTGCATCCACATCTGCAGTGTTTTTCATTGCATGGCGTTTCCAGCACCTGAAACTTCATTGTTTTTTTTTTCCACAATGTCATCTTTAGCCAACGCCAACCTCAAAGTTTATTCAGGGATACGTGGGAGCCGTGACCAGCGCTGTTTCTATTGCCGTAAGTCATTTTTAATTTTGATTTCATTTTTAATGTTAGTGTTTAAAGGTGCGTTCACATGGACATCAGTAATCATGTTATGTACCTCATTCTGAATAAGACAAAACTAGTGTTACTCCTCTCAAGATGAAACAAAGGCTCAAGTCTTGATCAAGTTCTTGATTATAACTGACATTTATTCGGACACGAGTCTGTAGTATGTCTTGTACATTCTAGCCTTGCACTCCTTTATGTCCCAATAATGCCATCAGAACTATGAAAAGAAATACATAAACTTAAATTAACCCTTTAAAGGTGACGTTGCACGTAATGAACAACATACATACAACCAAAAGATAAAGTGCACATTCAACATGTAAAGAAATACACTTAATTGGCTAATTATACATTAACATACGGACACATAATCATACATGTTCACATACGTTAACACTATACGACACATACCTCATTGGCCTCTTTTACTTAAGAGGAATAAACTTGAAGGGTTGCAGTTTCTCTTTAACAAACTTCTTTGTACTTCTTAATCCTTACAAACGTGTTATTAGCACAGCACCTTGTAGTGCACCGGAAAAATATCTTGATTGCAACAATGAAATAATTCCCAAGCTAAACATGACAAGAAACAGGTTCCCCCCTCCCCTTCTATAGTTTTAGTTAAATAACTTGAAATGCATTAACAACAAATATACATTACTTATTTATTCTAATGATTACTAATGATTAGAGTGTAGTATACAAGAATTGCTTCTGACGACAGCTACAACTAGTCTTACTGAAATTTCCACGGATATACAGCGGGGAAAATAAGTATTGTACACATCATGTTTTTACCTGGGAATAATATTTCTAAAGGAGCTGTTGACATGGTATTGAAGCAGATTTTGGTAAAAACCTAAACAAAAAAAAAATCTGAAAAATGAGTTGTGTGTAATAACAATAGAGTGAAACAAGAAGAAAGTCCTGAACAACTGAATTGTATTTAATACTTTATATAAAAGGCTTGTTTGGTGATGGCAGCTTAAAGACGCCTCTCATATGGAAAATAAAGTCACATGAATTGCTCAGGTGTGAGTTTTTCACAGACTTAAACAGAATGTAAAAATCTTGATGGTTCTGTAGGCAGGCCCGGATTGGCTAATCGGGAGGACCTGGAGAATTCCCAGTGGGCCGGTCCGTTTTTTTGTCCGCGAGGGCCGGTGTCTCTAGCTGCTTGCACTCTCAGCAGTCGCACTTTTTTCATTTATGTATTTATTTGACCATAGTCTCACACTTTTTATTCATTATTTAGCCGCTCCTCCGCTCTTATAAATTGATGTAATTATGAAAAATGATGTAACTATCATTCGACCCCAAACAGCGGTACCTTAGTTAATATAAGAAGTCTAATAATTAATATTAATGAATATTATACCTGCTCAATGAAAATCAGTGATAATCAGAATCAATGATTCACTACATTAATAAACCTGACATAACTTGATCAGAAATCTAAAAAGGGAAGAAACCCAACCCAAACGACGATTTACAAAAGCCGTCCAGAAAAGAAAAGCATAAGCCCTCGTCCGACTTTTGACTGCGTTTTCGGATTTCGCCGCATTCTCGCCCCTTCACGAACTTGTTTGTTTTTATTTTTTGGATTCTGTTTTTCATCTTACCTGATTTCTGGAACCGCTCTTTCCCGGACTCGAACCCGGCGTGGCCGCGACCGGCTCCTCCTCCTCCAGGCCTCCGCTCCGCCTTCATAACACTACGAGCTAAGCAGACAAACTGATTGTGGCGGGAAAGCCCTCCACACGGAGGTGAGCCGTCAGCCGGCGAGCACGAAAAAAAGGAGCGGTGTCACCGTCCCGTAGCGTTCACTCGAAAAAATTTAATGCGGCCATACGTACCTCCTGCCACGTAAATCGCGGTCTTGAGAAACGTCCGCGAGGCTACGTTTTCAGAATGAGCCTGGGTTGAAAAAACACATTATAGTATTTTATAGTAAGTACGATAGCGTTTTACATACGATAACAGTTCTACAGTGACTTATTATAGTCATTACAACTCCATGTAAATGAATGCTCCAGCATACTGTAGTACAGGGGTCACCAATCTCGGTCCCGGAGGGCCGGTGTCCCTGCAGAGTTTAGCTCCAACTTGCCTCAACACACCTGCCTGGATCTTTCAAGTTTACCTAGTAAGACCTTGATTGGCTTGTTCAGGTGTGTTTGATTAGGGTTGGAGCTAAAATCTGCAAGACACCGTCCCTCTGGGACCGAGATTGGTGATCCCTGCAGTAGTATTTACTATAGCGAACTGATAAACTGTAATAAATAGTGTAGTATACCTTAGCTTGTACTACAGTAAATTGTGTTGTATTATAGTATAACATACCCCATGTAGTTGTAAAAAAATACAGTATTAGTTTTTGTATTACCATAGCCACAACAGGTTACTTTAAGTCAGGGATGTCCAAACTCGGTCCTGGAGGGCCGGTGTCCTGCATATTTTAGTTCCAACCCCAATTAAACACAACTGAACCAGTTATTAAGCTCTCTCTCTAGGTATACTACTTCTTGGAAAGTTAGCTCCAAGGAAGTTGGAGCTAAACTATGCTGGACACTGGCCCTCCAGGACCGAGTTTGCACACCCCTGGTTTAAGTACTTTAAAACACTTCAATACTGGCTATAAATTACTGCACTATTTTGAATGTGGGTTGTCCAGTTTCACTTGTATATGTCATGTAAATTCTTCTTCTGTCCTACTGTAGGTGGGTCTGAATGTACTGATCCAGAAATCCAGCAAGTTTAACCCTGCCACCAGACTCTTCATACAGAGGTTTATCCCCTTCCCCGCTGTCGGTGTGTACAGATACAGAACCACGTACAGTATTTCTCTTGATTCAGCAGAGTTTTCAGTGTTAAACTGCATGAAGCTCCACCTGCTGACTGTGTGAAAGCATAACACTTAGAGTCACTACTACACTATAGTTAAAACACAATGCCGTTTGCTGCTTCCCAGTTCACATACATATACGTTTGTAGTATATGCCCTGTCAATCATCCACACATCATCCACGTTTCTGTCATATTTAATTTCCTACATTATTGGAGAAGCAGCAGCAGGATCTCCCATTCACAAGTCTTTCATGCAGAGGAATCTCCTCAGGTCTTTGGATAATTATGCATTCGGATGTTAAGGTTTAAATTACAATTTAAAAATCACTTTTGCTGTTTGCTTAAACTAATTATTTAAAATAAGCTCAAATGACTTAATTCTTAAGTTTTTGGGGGGACAAACTAATTGTTTTATGTTCAGTCCACCTAAATTAAAATAAATCTGTTTGTGCTGGGACAACATGAAGATATTGTTTGGAACCCAGACTTTTTTTAACAGTGTATTACTAGCTGGTCTAAAAATACTATATCAAATTAAACATTTGTAACATTATTATTATTATTTAACAATATTATTATTAATAATACTATAATTACAAAAGAAGATAATTTGAGAAATGCTAAAGACTTGTAGATATTGACTTCCATTGTACTTTTAGGTCCTACTATGGTTGTAAATTGGTACTGGTTTTCAACATTCTTCAAAATATCTTCTTTTTTTGTTGAACAGACCAAAACTCAGATGGTTTTTGGGAGAACTCATTCATTCATTCATTTTCTTTTCGGCTTAGTCCATTTATTAATCTGGGGTCGCCACAGCGGAATGAACTGCCAACTTATCCAGCACATGTTTTACGCAGCGGATGCCCTTGCAGTCGCAACCCATCTCTGGGAAGGAGAACTCATTCATTTATTCATTTTCCTTTAGCATAGTCTCTTATTTATCAGGGGTCACCACAACGGAATGAACCGCCAACTTATCCAGCATATGTTTTACACAATGGATGCCCTTAAATATAAAATAATACATTTTTCAATAACCTCCCCAAACATTTGAACGGTTGTACTGTATATGCTTATATATTGGATTTTTACCTTAAAAGCGGTTTTATTTCAGCTAAGGAAATATTTATTAGTTTTCCTTAAAAATTAGGTAACTTTTATTTATTTAAAAAAATTATAATTTAATTGGTTAATACTTACTACAATAGTTAGTCGTTGATACTAAAACCTGAGTTTACATCAGAATATTTTCACTTAAAGCGGGAGAAATAAGTATTGAACACGTCACCTTTTTTCTCAGAAAACATATTTCTAAAAGTGCCGTTGACATGAAATTTTCACCTGATGTTGATAGCAATCAATGAAATCCATATATGCAAAGAAAACTAATTTAATTAGTTTACAAATGAAGTTATGTGTAATTAATAAAATGCAGGGAAATAGTATTGAACACATGAAGAAAGGAGGTGTAGAAAGGCAGTGAAAGCCCAGACAGCAGCTGAAATCTCTCAATAGTTCTTCAGTAACCTTCTGCCCTTCCTCAGTGTAATGAATATTAGCTGCTTCAGTCCAACATCTACATTAGCAGGATGATGAAGATGAAACCAGGGTGGACATTTCAGCAAGACAATGATGCAAAACACAGCCAGGAACACTCTCAAATGCTTTCAGAGAAAGAAAATCAAGCTGTAGAATGGTCCAGCCAATCATCTGAATTAAATCCAACAAAGAATACAAAATAAAGATCAAATTTGATAGACGAGACCCACAGAACCATCAAGATTTTTACACTCTGTTACAGTCTGTGAAAAACTGACGCCTGAGCAATGCATGTGTCTTCATTCTCCATATGAGAGGCGTCTTTAGGCTGCCATCATTAAAAAAGCCTTTTATATAAAGTGTTAAATAAGTTTTAAGTAGTTCAGCACTTTCTCCTTGTGTTATTCCATTGTTATTACACACAACTTATTTTTCAGATTTTTTTGTTTTGTTTTATTTTTATGTTTATATTGTTTGAGTTTTTACCAAAATCTGGTTCAATTCCATGTCAACAGCTCCTTTAGAAATATTATTCCCAGGAAAAAACATGTCATGTTCAATACTTATTTTCCCCGCTTTATTCATGCAATATTATCAAGATATATTAGACACCTGATGTCATGGGGTATTTAGCAAGTTCACCATTAATATCCATGTATCGATTATTATTTTCAGCCAGTGCAAACATCTGCAATGTGGCTCTAATGAGACACAATGAGCTGTCGGAGGGAATCGATGTTTTGGACAGCGATGGGAATGTGGTGGGATCCTCACGGATTGCTGCCAAACATGTGCGTATGTTTTCCTGGAGCAGGTCACTATCCACATTGTTTTATTGATATTTAATATTATTATATATGATTTCCAAATGCACAAATGTTAGGTCTTGTCTTTCATTTTTTGTGTCATAAAATCATTTTGTGTTTTTTGTTTATATATTTTTCCTCAGGCACTGATAGAGACGGCGCTGACACGAGTTGCTCTACCGCTGCCAATCTTTGTACTTCCACCAATAATAATGGCCTTCTTGGAAAAGTAGGAAGTTACTTTTGCTTCAGTTGCATTTGATCTATTAAGGAATAGATTATGATTACATTCTACTTTATAATTACTTATTTAATAAATCATATGTAAAAGTTGAATTTTTCAAATGTTTCCTAAGTGCTGTTTAACGGATAGAAAAAAAATCACAGGTTTTTAAAACATATTAATTATAATAACCAATTTTTTTATAAATAATTAATTTTGTTTGCCTTGATGACAGTACATAATATTTTACTAGCTATTTTGCGACTTAAAGGGCCATTTTATTATTTTTTAAGAGGCTAATAATATTGAACTTAGCATTTATTTTTTAACTCTTTAATTCCAGTCAAACTAAAATAAATATATAATAGGAAATACTGCTTTGTTAAACATCCCATCAGAAATATATATATATATAAAATAAATTTCACAGGTGGACTAATGATTGTGAAATAAATTAATATAGCACATATGAGTAAATCTCTCACAAGTCTATCTTTTAAATTAAAAATAATATTTTATTTGTGCATATACATTAGTTAAGTTAGTACTGAAGCCAAATCTGGAATATAACAAAATAACTTATGATAATGTTAACGGAGAGAAAAAAAATCACAGATTTTTAAAACATATTCATTATTATAACCATTTTTTAATAAATAATTAATTTTGACAGTACATAATATTTTACTAGCTATTTTGCGACGTAAAGGGCCATTTTATTATTTTTAGGAGGCAAATAATATTGAACTTAGCATTTATTTTTTAACTCTTTAATTCCAGTCAAACTAAAATAAATATATAATAGGAAATACTGCTTTGTTAAACATCCCTTGAGAAATATATATAAAAAAAGAAATTTCACAGGTGGACTAATGATTGTGAAATAAATGAATATAGCACATATGAGTAAATCTCTCACAAGTCTATCTTTTAAATTCATATTTTTACTAGGATGCAATACAATATTTTATTTGTGCATATACATTAGTTAAGTTAGTACTGAAGCCAAATCTGGAATATAACAAAATAACCTATGATAATGTTACAAAAATTTGTATGTGATGTACAGTTAAAGTCAGATTTATTAGCCCCCCTTTGAATTTTTTTTTCTTTTTTAAATATTTCCCAAATAATGTTTAACAGGGCAAGGACATTTTCACAGTATGTCTGATAATATTTTTTCTTCTAGAGAAAGTCTCATTTGTTTTATTTCGGCTACAATAAAAGCAGTTTTTATATATTTTTTTTTATTAATTTTAAGGTCAAAATTATTAGCCTCTTTCAGCTATATATTTTTTTCCGCTAGTCTACAGAACAAACCATCGTTATACAATAACTTGCCTAGTTACCCTAACCTGCCTAGTTAACCTAATTAACCTAGTTAAGCCTATAAATGTAAATTTAAGCTGTATAGAAGTGTCTTGAAAAATATCAAGTAAATTATTATTTACTGTCATCACGCCAAAGATAAAGTAAGTCCTTTATTAGAAATGAGTTATTAAAGCTATAATGTTTAGAAATGTGTTGAAAAAATCTGCTCTCCTTTAAACAGAAATTGGGGAAAAATATAAACAGGGGCGCTAATAATTCAGGAGGGCTAATAATTCTGACTTCAACTGTAATTATAAATTTATTATACAGTAAGATGGGAGATGTCCCGCATTTATTAGGGATGCGCCAATATGAAAAAACAATAAAAACCTTATAAAACACATGCATAATGCATCGGAAGGGATTAAAATGACTAAATTAATCTATAAAAATAATAATACTGGCTTTCATTTATCAGTAAATCAGGAGGGCTAATAATTCTGACTTCAACTGTATATGTAAATGTATGTTTGGAAAAATTATTACATACAAACTTTAAAAAGACAAAAAAAAATCAAGTAAAACAAAAAAATATATCAAATTTAGTTGAAATTTTGTTTTTGCAATTTTTAATTTTTTTTCAATATTTTCTTGAATTTAAAAATATTATCTTTCTATTTCTAGACATATTTTAAAAAACAAAATGTTATTTTAATAAATATATATTTTTAAATAAATCTGTTTTGTTCAAATACACCACAATATATTACCTATATTTACTGAGAAATAGATAAATAAATGGGGTGTACTCATTAATGCTGAACGCTGTGTGTTTACTATATATACAGTTTAAGTCAGAATTATCTTTGCCATGATGACAGTAAATAATATTTGACTGGACATTTTCAAGACACTTCTGTTCAGCTTAAAGTGACATTTAAAGGCTTAACTAGGTTAATTCGGTTAACTAGGCAGATTTGCGTAATTAGGCAAGTTATTGTATAATGATGGTTTGTTCTGTAGACTATCAAAAAATATATAGCTTAAAGAGGCTAATAATTTTGACCTTTAAACGGTGTTTGAAAAATTAAAACTGTTTTTATTCTAGCCAAAATAAAGCAAATAAGACTTTCTTCAAAAGAAAAATATTATCAGACATACTGTGAAAATTTCATTGCTCTGTTAAACAGAATTTGAGAAATATATATATAAAAAATGGGGGGCAAATAATTCTGACTTCAACTGTATATATACTACCGGTCTAAAGTTTGGGGTCAGTAGCATTTTTAAATGTTTTAAAATAAAAAAGCTTATCCTGCTTACCAAGGCTCAAGTTATTTAATCAAAAATAAAGTAAAAATTGTGAAATGTTATTGCACTATTAAATAAAATAGTAATATAGAGCATTGTTTTTAGATAATTTATTGGTCAGAATAGCACATTTGTCTTTGTTGTGAATTAAAATTAGAGGAATTTCACAAAATTTTGTCTTCAAATGAATATAAACATCTGAAAACATTTTTGCTACTTTGCACATTCATGCATACAGTTCAGTCAGAATTATTAGCCCCTCTTTAAATGTTTTTTTCTTTTTAAATATTTCCCAAATTATATTTAACTGAGCAAGGAAATTTTCACAGTATGTCTGATAATGTTTTTTCTTCTGGAGAAAGTCTTATTTGTTTTATTTCGGCTGGAATAAAAGCAATTTTTCATTTTTAAACACCATTTTAAGGACAAAATTATTATTACCTTTGCTATTTTTTTCTGGATAGTCTACAGAACAAACCATCGTTATACAATAACTTGCCTAATTGCAATAACCTGCCTAGTTAACCTAATTAAACCAGTTAAGCCTTTAAATGTCACTTTAAGCTGTATAGAAGTGTCTTGAAAAATATCTAGTCAAATATTATTTACTGTCATCATGGCAAAGACAAAATAAATCAGTTATTAGAAATGAGTTATTAAAACTATTATGTTTAGAAATGTGTTGAAAAAAATCTGCTCTTCATTAAACAGAAATTGGGGAAAAATATAAACAGGGGCGCTAATAATTCATAGGGGCTAATAATTCTGACTTCAACTGTAATTATAAATTTATTATACAGTAAGGTGGGAGATGTCCCGCATTTATTAGGGATGCACCAATATGAAAAAACAATAAAAACCTTATAAAACACATGTATAATGTGTTAAAATGACTAAATTAATCTATAAAAATAATAATACTGGCTTTCATTTATCAGTAAATCAGCCTATACAGTTGGATTTTTTTTTTCTTTTTCAATTATTTCCCAAATGATGTTTAACAGCGCAGTTATATTTCCTATAATATTGTTTCTTCTGGAGAAAGTCTTTATTTGTTTTATTTCGGCTAGGATAAAAACAGTTTTTAATTTCTTTAAGCCATTTTAAGGTCAGTATTATTAGCCCCCATACGCAATATTTTTTTCGATAGTCTACAGAACAAACCATCATTAAACAATGACTTGCTGTAATTATCCCAACTCGCTTAGTGATTACCGCCTACAGTAATTAACCTAGTTAAGCTTTTAAAAAAAGTCACTTTAAGCTGAATACCAGTACCTTGAAAAATATCTGGTAAAATATGTTTTATATATTTTATTTATAAATTATGTTGAAAAAATCTTCTCTGCATTAAACAAAAATTGGGGAAAACAATATACAGAAGGGCTAATAATTCTGACTTTAACTGTACATCAGCCACTATTGTACTGTACCATAGTAAATAACAGTAAACATCTGCTCATCTGGACTCTTACTGTCCTCCGTCAGGCTTCCTCTACTGCAGGCTCGTCGCAGGCTGATGCTGCCCGTACACAGTCTGGTTTGTCTTCTGGTCTTTGGTTTGTCCTTGCCGCTGGCCATCAGCCTCTTTCCTCAGATGTCAGAGGTACTGCAGCAAATCCTGCATCGCTTCTACAGTAAACACTCAATGCAGCGCCTTTCATTTCGCCTGTCCACCTCTTGCCATTAATCTTCCCCTGCGTGTGTGCTCTGCATGAGAAATATTTTGCTTGCTAATCATTCTTTGCTCCTCAGATCGAGGCATCTCACCTTGAGCCGGAAATTGCCATGGCAACAGATTGCAAGGTGCTGACTTACAACAAGGGCCTGTGATGAAGACGAGAGGAGTTTAATCAGCTGCAGACGACGGTGCAAACAGTGGCTGTGTCTGAAATCAACACCTATACCCTTTAATAGTGCACTGTTTGAGGGAGCAGCCATTTGTAGTGGTGCTTTAAACCATAGTGGTGGATGTTTAATCAAAGCACAGCAATATTAGGGGAAAATCGATGTACGGTCAATGATATGGAAGTCCCTTTCTGCCAGGTTAAAAAAAAAAGCCTGCCTTTAAAAGTCAACATTATGAGATAAAATGTCCAAATTGTGACTAAAAAGTTGAAATTTTGAGTCTAAATTCTATTTTACTGTCAAAATTGTGATTTGTAAAGTCTAAATGATAACTTAAAAAGTTGAAATTATGATTTTGCTTATTGAAATTATGTTATAAAATGAAAGAAAGAAGTCCTGACTTAGTCAAAATTATTATTTAAAAAAGTTGGAATAAAATGATGACTTAGCAAGTTGAAATTATGAGATAAAATGTCCAAATTATGAGTCAAAAGTTGAAATTATGAGATTTATTTAAAAAAAAAGTCTAAATTCTAATTTACTTTACTAAAATTACTGAAATTATGTAGTCTAAATTATGAGATACTAAGTCAGAATTATGATGTAGCAAATTTAAATAATGATATAACTAAGTTATGACTTATGACGAAATTATGACACATTTTCAAACAGAATAGTTTTAATTCTGATTTACTGTCAAAATTATGAGATAAAAAGTTGAAATTATGATTCAGCAAATTTAAATTATGAGATTATTTTGACAGTCAAAATTATGATTTATAAGGTTTGTATGAGATAAAACATTTAAATTATGAGATAAAACATCCAGTTTATGACTTAAAAAGTCAAATTATGAGATAAAAAGAAGGAAAGAAATTCTGACTTAGACAAAATTATTATTTATAAAATTGATTTGAGATAAAAACATTTCAATTTTGACTTAGCGAGTTGAAATTATGAGATAAAATGTCAAAATTATGACTTAAAAAAATCTAATCATGAAATAAAAAGTCAAAATTATGACGTAAAATGTAGACATTATGGCAGTCAAAATTCTGATTTATAAAGTTTGTATGAGATAAAAACTTCAGCAAATTGAAATTATGAGATAACATTTTATTAAATTAATAAATAATTTATTAAAAAGTCAAATTATGAGATAAAAAATAAAAAGTATGATGTAAAAAAATTATGGTAGTCAAAATTTTAAAAATTGTAATTGTTTTTTTTTATTATGACTTAAAAAGTCTGAATTATAATGTAGCAAACTGAAAATATGAGAAAAAAAATTAAATTATGACTTAAATTCTGAAGTCAAAACTATTAGAATAAAAATAAAAATTCTAACTTTAAAAGTTGAAAATTTGATTTAGCAAATTGAAATTATGAGATAGAAAAGTTAAAATTCTCACTTAGTCAAAATTGTGGTTTAAAAGGTTTGCATAAGATAAAAAAAAACATTTAAATTATGACTTAGCAAGTTGAAATTATGACAAAATGTCAAAATTATAACTTAAAAATTCTAAATGAGATAGTCAAAATTATGATTTATGGTTAAAATTATGATTTGTAAAGTCAAAATAATGAGACAAAACTATGAAATTATGACATAAAAAGGTTGAAATTGTGTTTTAGCAAATTGAAATAAAAAGATAGAAAAAGTTTCGATTCTGACTTAGTCAAAATTATGATTTATAAGGTTGGTATGAGATAAAACATTTAAATTATGACTTAGCGAGTTAAGATTCTAAGATAAAATGTCCAAATAATGACTTAAAAAGTTAAATTATTGATTAGAAGTTATGATGTAACAAATTAAAATTATGAAATAAAAAGTAGAAATTCTGACTTAGTCAAATGTATGATTTGTAAAGTTAAATAATGAGATATACTGAACAAATTATGAGTTAAAAGTTGAAATAATTATTAAGCAAATTTAAATTATGAGATAAATAGTTTACACTCTGACTTAAAAAGTAGAAATTATGACAGTAATTAAATTATGATTTAGAAAGTTGGTATTATGAGATAAAAAAATGATGACTTAGCAGATTTAAATTACGAGATTTAAAAAATCTAAATTACGGCATAAATTGAAATTACAACAAAGTTGAAATTATGGCTTAGAAAGTGATCGTTTTGACTTTTTAAGTCCAAAGTATGATTTCTAAAATAGAAATTATAAGACAAAAGTCAAATATTTTTCTTAAAGTACAAATTCTGACTTTTAAAGTTGAAATTCTGAATTATTTTCTCATAATAATGAGAAACCTTCTCAAAATAATGATAAACTTTCTCAAATTACGAGAAACTTTTGTTATTTTGACTTACTTGTTGCACGCAAATCTTGATAATTGTCTTTATTAATTTTTTTCTTGCCTGGAGGATATGGACTTCCACACACTGGCAAAAGTACCCATAATTATTATTAATATTCCACTGTGAGAGTTTGTGCGGCAAATGAATTTCTGCATCAGACCACAAGGCGGCGTCCACATGGGAATCCTATCTGTGTACGTTTCTAAAAGAATAATTATTTAATTGTTTAATTATCAGCATTTGTATACATGACAGAAACCACAATACTTTCATTCCATTACTAATGGACAGCTCACAAGTATATAACTATCACAGGGGCTGACCAGGAGGATGAGGGATTTATCAACAAGCAAAGCACAAACAAAACGGCATCTTTTCTATATTAGTGGACTACTGTAGAGAATAGTGAATAAGGGTGTAGAGATGATTTCAGATACTGCCAGTGTTGAGGAGGACAAACACTGCAACACTCTGAGCAATATTAACCAGCTAAACCTTTTCCTTAACCGCTGAGCCATTCTTCAGCTGCTGATATAGTAATAACCACAGTGTTTACTGACAGGGAGAAAACAAGGCCTTATATTAAATAACTTTGGTATAATAAAAACACACAAATTATTATGAACAATAAGGGTATTAATAGTAGGTAAGTGCAGCATTATATTAAATTCTGATTCTGTTGTTATTATATGGTCGGTGAATGCACTTTAATGACAATGTAATTAACTTTGTGCTTATTTGCATGTCGCACTTAATACTTTACTATTGTTTTTATGTGTACTTGTACAGTTTTAACCCTCAAGTATTCATATTTCTTTGGCTATATTAACCAAATATACAATTTGAAATTGTACTTTTTTGAAGAAGTGTGCTTTTTTAACCACTGAATAATTCTTTGGTGTTAAAGGTGAAGTATGTACGTTTGACACATGGGGCTCTATTTTGACGGTCCATGCGCAGAGCGCAAAACGCAGGGCGCAAACGCTTTCAGGGCGTGTCAGAACGCATTTTTGCTAATTTACGGACGGGAAAATCTGCTTTACGCCATGGCGCATGGTCTAAAAGGGTTGAGTTTATTTTCTTAATGAGTTATAGGTGTGTTTTGAGAATAAACCAATTAGAGTCTCATCTCCCATTCCCTTTAAGAGCCAGATGCGTCGCGCCATAAGCGCATTCGCTATTTACAGGACGCAAAGTAAGTCTAAGTGGAAAAACTGAGCATTTCACAAGCAAACAGTTTTTTTTAACAGAAAACTCTTAAACAGAGCATCTACTGCGTGAGAATGAGAGATAATGGATCACTTTCGCTCTTGGATAGGGAAACCTTTACGCACAGACATCAATTAGTCTATAAATAATTAATTGCGTTTGTTAAGCGCAAACGAATAAATGAACAATAATAACGAAGTGTGCTCAAAAACCTGACTTATATCCTAAAACGCATGCTGTGCCCCTTATGGTCTAAAACCTGACAGGTGGGCAAATAAGCTTGTTTTTAATAAAACAAATATAAATATGGATATAATAAATAATACTGCTAATAATAATAACATTATACAAAAGCAAATTGTTAAGAATGAACTAAAAAAGCTTCCCGAGATGAAGAAGACATAAAAGCAGTGATTTTTCATATTTATGTTGGCTATAAAATAATGTCTTGTAATATTTTAATCCTTTATATTTATATTCTATATCTATTCTTATTATATCCTATATATATCCTTAATATTTACATTTTTATCATATGTAAAGATATTTGCCTATTGCTCTCTTGTGCGTATTAAGCAGTGTGTAAGCGAGGCACAACTCTGCGCCGGAGTTTAGACCGGGTTTGTTTGTTCTAATGAAAAATCTATTTTAGTTTCTCAAAATAGCAACGCGCCAGCAGTGCGCCTCAGAACGTCTTCCTTTTTATACCAGAACGCTTATGGGCGCACAAATGAGCGCTAATGCATTTGCTATTTAAACAGCGTAGACTTAATTTACTTGCGCCAAGCTGAAACCAGCAAACAAGTATTGCACTGCGCCTTGCGCCACATTGCGCCGGGTGTATGATAGAGCCCTTGGTATTGCACTCCTGGATCAAAACAAATTTTAACTTGGCTCCTCCTCTGACGTGTTCACTCAAATGCAGGTTGCCAGATTGATGTGAGTGTGCTTGACTACCTTAGGAGCACTCTAGCTTAGAACTATAATCGGGCCATAAAAATTAGGCCCGATAGGGCCCGAGCCCGACAGGTATATTTTGATTACCAGCTTTATGAAGCCCGAACCAGTTTATAGCCTGACATTATTCAAATGTACACAGTCACACAGCTCTTTTGTCTTTTTTGAAGAATGAGTCGTTTATATGTGTTTTAACATTATTTACATAAATTGGAACAAAGAACTAAACTAAGTTTCAATTCAATTCAGCTTTATTTGTATAGCCCTTTTACAATGTAGATTGTGTCAAAGCAGCTTCACATAAATGGTCATAGTAACTGGATCAGGGTAGTTCAGTTTTTAGTGTTTAGTTCAGTTCAGTTTAGCTGGTTTAAAATCATTTCTGAGAGTCCAAACACTGAAGAGCAAATTAATCGATGCGCAGCTCTACAGATCCTGAACCATGCAAGCTAGAGGCAACAGCAGAGAGGGAAAAAAAACCACCGATAGGAGAGTGAAGAAAAAAAAACCTTGAGAGAAACCAGACTCTATTCGGCACGACCATTTTAATTCCTTCGCTGGCCAAAAGTCTTGTGCAGAGCTGCAGTCTCAGAGGTGGAGGCTGGAAGCTGGCCTCAGCGAAGACTCGTCTGTCCCTGGAGCGTCACTGGAATCAGTCTCATGCTCTCCACTCCCCCATGACCACCAGCGCAGCAGCACCTCAAGATACGGCCTGGTCCCGGATATGGACCCCTTCGAATCATTTCGTCGCTTGTCTTGGATCCAATCAGTGACTCCGCATAATCTAAGGACCTCAGGATGAGTATCTGTATCTGTAAATCCTCTGTAACATCGTAATCTCAGCACTCTAACTAGGCCTGCGTACATTTAGCCTTTAAATTGGCCAACACATCAATAAATTAAGTCTTTCTTAGCAAATTAAATTAAAATGAATGTTAAATGGTGATGAGTACTTGGCAATAATGAAATAAAGATAAAGGCTCTGCAGGATTTATTTAGCCAATTCTCTTCACAATCTGGCCTTAAGGTGACAGGGAAGCTGAATTTTAAAAGAATAATGCCAACATTAGCCTGTATCCTCTATCTACATTATGATTTTATGGTTTAATTAATATTTATTTATAATTTAAAAGCCCTTTACTCACAAAGATTAGGCTACATGTTTTTGTGGAGGAACATTATTGAATCCACTGTTAATGGCTTTAGCGCAGTCCTGCGCTCAGCATGGTGCGTCCTGAAGCATCGAACACCCTATCACTGCTGCTGCCACAGGCCGAGATGCAGAGTTTTGATCTGGCTAATTTTGCAAGTTTTAGGTAGGATTGTTAGTTCATCTTCTACCAGCCAAGAACATCCATTTCATTTTCCATGACAGCAATTTCAATGTAGTGAGTGACCTCGTCATCTTCCCTGTCAGCTTGCTGTACATACATTGCAATGCGTTTACATTTCTGTTTAGCGATCTACCTTAATACGCAGTGTATGAGTGACCGCCGAAAGACCTTGGCGGCTAGAATGACCGTGCTTGTTGGACTGGCGGCTGGCCTGACCGCAGTCAAAATCCGCTCTTTTTAACTTCTCCGTCATCATTTGTTTTACCTTTGCATGGATGGATTTTAATGTTGTAACCAGTGGCGCAAAAAGGGGGTATGCAGTATATGCGGCGCATAGGGGCGCCACACATGGGGGGCGCCATTGTGCCAAAACTATTTTTGAAATTATCCATATTAAAAGTTTCAATATATATATATATATATATATATATATATATATATATATATATATATATATATATATATATATATATATATATATATATATATATTTGGTAAAAATGTTTATTTAGCATTTTATATGCGTATAATATTGTATTTTATTAAATTAAAAAATCATTTCACCCCCCACCCCCATTTTTCATACCATATACATGTTTTTATGAATTTATTATGTATCATAGTGATTCATCAGGCCTTTTGGTAATTTCTTAGCTCAAAACTATTTTAATTTTAGCTACAAACAAAGTTATAACATTTCAATTAAATAGAACTTTTGCTTGTTTCTGTTTTTTTTTTTTACACTAAACATTTGACAGTCTTTTTTATTTAACTTTTAGCAGTTTCAGTCAATTGTTCTTGCAAAGACAGACCTTACACTTCTCACAGTATGCATGTGAGAAGTAATTGCAATGTTCTTTTGCCCTTTAGGACTCCCATGTCTATCATTTTGTTTTGACAAATGTAGTACAAAAAGTCCAAAAGCAAGGCTAGTCAAGGTGATATAATCATTTAGTGAGGGAAAATTAAATTGAGAAGAAATTTGGGGTGGTATCAGATGCATTTCTTTGCGACTTAACATGCTTAATGTAATTATACCTTTTACTACTTCATACTATTTCAGTTGTGTTCAGAACTGCGAAACTGTATTTTTTGAAGCATATTGATATCTTTATGAAAAAATATCTTTAATTTATTGATGGAAATATTTTCCACATTTTATCACTTGCCTGTTATAAAATTTAGTTGGATTGAAGGGGGGTGCGCAAAAGTTGAAGCCACATACCCGTCAGCAAATGTGCAGTTGCGCCCCTGGTTGTAACAATCGATTTGATTACTTTCTCACGCTAATCGAAATGCATCACATGACTATTCATTTACTGCGCAAGCCCAAGCCCGACCCTGTCTAAAATGATAGAAATTAAACCCCAACTGGTTCGGGCAAAGATCTTCAGCTCTACTCTAGCTTATAGATATCCTAAAAACTAACAATACTGACACTTACATCTTTAAAAAAAAAAAAAAGTGTATTTTAATTTCATGGGACCTCTAATGTCATCACTTTTACCAATATTTTTCTTTTGGCATCATCGAACTCTGCTTTTGTTTGTTGTGAATATGCGCCCTCTAGTGGCGAAAACTACACACTGTGCCTTTAAGACATTGCTCAATAGATAAAACATTAATGGTTACTACTGAACTTTATTGTTGAGGTGCAACCAACACAATGCAACACAACTGATCCAATGCTGTATTATCTTTACCTGAACAGCTTATAAATAGCACATACTAGATGTAAACAGCCGTGTAAAACACAAGCATCAGCAATGATCACATTTCCAAGCCATAAATGAACAGCATCTCCCTCACGGTTTTTATTCAGCTGTTTGTGCTTCACAACAGTCCTCCGGGTTAAAGGTTCAGGATTCGGAAAGGATGAGCAACATTCCTTACAAGCCATCGTCCAATTTCCATCACAATGCTAAACTAGCTAGGAGGCTGCATCAACACAAACAGCTTCATATAAAAAACCTTCACTGGGTTACTACAAGAACGTTTGGCTGGAGTAAAAGTACCATTCATTACGCAAAAAAAAAAAAAAAAACATTCACAGTACAAACTGAGCATCACATCTTCTGATTCATTCAGATTCACATTATATGGCTCAACACACAGACAATATCTTGCATATATGCAAGCGTGATGAATTAATAGTGCAATACACTTGAGAATCCTTTGACATTTGTTATGGCAAAGTTATAAAGCTGCGCACAAAACATTTGACCTCGATTCAAGTAAACATCAAAAGCTACAGGAGGAAAATAAAACATCGAGCAAGTACAGCAAAAGTAATACTGAGGTTATTTTTTGAGTAACATGCAGGAGAACTGCTGGGATTGTCAGTTTAGGTTAGGAGTTAATTCCCTTTTCTGCTAATTTACGACCAGTTGTCTTCTTCCTTCATTTGATCGCTAAAACTGGCCTTAGATCAGCCTGAAGCCCAAAGTATACTTCAGTTTTTAAGCTTGTAGTACTGTAAACACGCAACCCAATTCAACACGTCACTACTTAGTCTGTCCACAAGGTGTCAACCCTGAATCAGGCTGTTGTTTCACAGTCAGAAAGAACTGGAGGACAACAACATCAAACTACTGAGCAACCAATAGTGAGCACGCTGTTATATTCAATAAAGTAAAAACCCCATTCAGTTTCTTCATATGGATTGTTTTTAAACAGTAACTGATAGCGTTAAAGTTGTTAATCGATTGTAGATGCTTTTGATGAACCCATCTCTTCACATAAATTCAACTTGTTTTTAAAACAATTTAATAGCAGAATCGGTGCAGAAAAACTACATTACCCATGATGCCGCACAGAAAATACGACCAATCAGAGAATTGCACTGAGCCAAGAGCTGAAAGCATCTTTAGATCTTTAGTTCATATTTCTTTAATTAAAGATGTTGGGTTCACGGTTACATTATTAGCCCTCCTGAATTATTAGCCCCCCTGTATATTTTCCCCAAATTTCAGTTTAACAAAAAGATCTTTTTTCAGCACATTTCTAATCATAATAGTTTTAATAACTCATTTCTAATAACGGATTTATTTTATCTTTGCCTTGATGACGGTACATAATATTTGACTAGATATTTTTTCAAGACACTAGTATTCAGCTTAAAGTGACAAGATCTAGGTTATTTTGGTTAATCTTTTATTAAATAAATTGAGTTCACAGTCTCATGTTTGCCTTTTTGTATATTTTACATATATTTTTGACTTTGTTGCGATTCTCTTCATAGCAGTTTGGCTTATAGCTTAGAGCACTTTTAACAAAAAAAATTTTTTTTTTTAATCCCTGTGGGGAAAAACGGGGGTGAAAACTAATGCACTCTTTAGTTCAAAATCCACATGAACTTTTTATTCAGAATGAAATGGAATATAGAGTAGGGGGTGGGATTTTATATTTGTACCCTTCTTATCCTCTTAGAATGGCACCATCACTATCTATTTTTAAACCACTTTTAAAAACAAAACATACCTGTTCTGTTTGGCTTTTTTAATAATAATTTTATAATAGTTTTGTTGATTGCTTTATTTTAAAGTTCATTCTGTTGTTTCTCTTGGTTTTATGTCTATGTTTTCAGAATTGTCTTAAGTACAGTCCTTTGTGACAGTTTTTAAATGTGCTTTATAAATAACTGAACTTTCACTTTAAAGGTCTTTGCTCACTGAAGTCTACAATTTTTTTCTGTTTTTTCGTATTTCTTTTTTTTGTCCGCCACATTCTGTTTTTATATTAATTTATGCACTGCATTTGTTATAAAGTGATCTGTGCTGGTCAAGTGATGGCATTCTATATTTTGGCTTTCGCTTGTACAGTGGCTCTGAAAAAACCCTCTCTATCAAAACACCTCTCAAACACTTTTTCGTAAAAAAAATGTAACACGATTCTAGATTTTTAATGACACACATAAGTTTCGGAGGCAGCATATCAATATAATTTGAGGTCAAATAATTTTTTACAAAAATGTAAAATTTACGGAAGATAATTTTGGATTTAGTGTGCAAAGACCTTAACTCAAACTAAAGGCTGGAGGTGCATGGCTAAGCATATTCCACCTACTCGGTCAAGCTGACATCATCAGCCATTCCAGACCAAATGGTTCCATTTTGATTAAAGACTACCAAAACAAACAGTTTTAATTAGATTTACTTGCACTGATAAATTGGTCACCTTAAGATTAACAATGATTACGTTTACATGGACACCAGTAGTCAAATTATTTGCCACAATAATATGATTAAGGTGTTTAAATGAGTTGCTTTTTAAATCCTCTCATGATGCCGTTTGACATGTTATAGCACATAATTGAATTAACGTCATTGCGTCACCGCACTATATACATTTCCTCTGGAATTTCATGTAATTTTGGGTGTTTCATTCTAAATTTGTCGACTTTAACTGCAGTTTGGTACTTTTACTTTCATTCAGGAACATGTCATGCATGCTTCCATGACAAACTAGATATTGGATGCAAGCATGAACTGCTGGAAGAGTGTTGTTTTAATGGAATTTGATACTGCACGCCGAATGGAAAGAAAAACATTCGCATTTCGCAATGCAGGTGTCTGTGGTCCTTCACTGACTCAGTAGGTGCAGAGAATACTGTCAAACGGCCGTGTGTGTATAGATTATCCTGTCAAAAAATGTGTTTGATTGCGGTGTTTACATGTCTGCACTGCACTTCAATAATGTGACTAAAATCAGATACTCCACGTCTTAATTCCCTATCTGTGTAGTTCGATTATGACCTAAATCTGATTAATTTAACGCTGTTTATATGGTCGTCTCTTAATCAGAGTATCGTCTTTATCGTTTTAAAATCTGATTATTGGTGTCCATGTAAACATACTCAATGTGTGCTAGCAAAATAAGCATTGTAAATTTTGATATACGGACTTTAAAAGGCTGTGTGTATACAATAAAAACTGAGTATACTTTAGGCTTCAAAGTGCAACACTGTACGGCTAAATAAACACACTGGGAGTGTGTGAAGGGTGCGGGTGTGGATGCGGGTGATGAATGGGACATTCCGCTTGAGCCTGGCCCAGGAGGAGTTCCTTCTCTCTGGATATACACGGTCTGCTGATCTGCTGACTGTGGGAATGATAAAGCCTCAGGAAGGACAAAATAGACTGAGCCAACCATAAAGCTGTTACACACCACAGAGAGATCTGTGAAAAAACAGAAGATAACATGTAAAAATATGCATCTTGTGTTTAACTGAGACAGACTGAAATACGAGACACTTTACCTGCGCACAATTGAGCTCAGAGTAGAAAGAGGATGTTTCAACGTCCAGATAAAGTGGAACAGACTGAGACTCGGCACAACTGCAGAGCAAGAGGCAATCGTTACATATCAGACTAGATAATAATAACAACATGACATAGACATTTCATTTATTCATGAAACATATGCACAATCAATAGTATACTGTAAATATTATTATTAAATATTAATAGAGCATGCATTAATATTTTTAATCATTATGTTTTAATCTAGGTGTATAAATTAATAATGTGACTGTAATATCATGTGGGTATTTAATTCATTAATAAAACTCATGATATGGGTCATGTCACGTAAGACTGCTGCCCCTGTGAACCGGCCCCGAAAAAGCAGATGAAAATGAGATGAGATGATGTGGTTATTCATTCATGAAATATCAAAAGTAAACATTGAATATTATTATAAAAAAATTGTTTACTATAATCACTGTTAATTAGTATATAAAGCCTCTTTGTGACTGTAACAATATGATGTGCTGAGATCTAATTCATTCATGAAACATGCACAATCAATAGTATACATTAAATGTTATTATACAATATTAATAGAGCATGCATTTCATTTTTGATCCATAATCCGAGTCTATACACTGTAATAACATGACTGTAATAGCATGATGTGGATATTTATTTTTTTCATAAAACATGAAGCATTAACAGTATACATTGAATATTATTATACAACTTTAATACAACTGTAAGGCCTCTGTTACTTTAATAACATGATATAGGCATTTAATTCACTCAAGAAACAAATGCACAATCAACAGTATACAATAAATATTATTATTCAGTATAAACAGAGCATGCATTTAATAATTTTAACCTTCTTTACGACAGTGTATTTTGAAAGCAGCAGTGTGTACCTGTAGGGTCTGGTGTTTTGGTCAGTAACAGTGTTGCACCAGGACACGAGGCCCAGGCTGAGGGTCACACTGGCTCCTCCAGAGAGGAAAAGCACACACAAGCTCAGCAGCAGTGTCAGGAATGCAGAGAACAGAGTGCTGGATAAACAGAAGGCAACATTAAAAAAATAATAATTTTATTCCTTTTATATGACATCAATTACGTTATAATTTGCTAATGAGCTTACTATATATAAGTACATACAAATAATGTGCCAACTAATGTGCATATACAAGTTTATACTAATATACCTGAAAAACGAATCTATTTTCTATTATAAACAATAATGCAAATAACCTTTTTTTTATTGTTATGTTGTAATTGCAGGTTTATATTGTTACATTTTCAGATATATATATATATATATATATATATATATATATATATATATATATATATATATATATATATATATACTTTTCAAGCCCTTTCAAACATTTTATAACTCTTCCAGCACTTTACAAATGTGCCGAATGTCATACCTCGTCACAATATAACAGAAGCTATAGTAGTCTATATAGTATTTAAAGGCATGTTTGCCCCAAGCCCAACATTAAATTACTGTCACTTACTCTCTAAAATGTAATTTACCCAAAATCTAAATGCCATCTTTCATTTAAAATGTATTTTTACTTTAATTTCATGAATTGTTCACTCATGAAGTGATAATCTTTATGCATTTTGTTTTCTCACACTGTTTAAGCAAATGCAAATGCACTTGCAAATAATTTTATAACATTAATTTTAGGCAAATGCACGCCATAGTTTTCATTTTGTGTATATTTATTTTATGTTTTATTATTTTATTTAAATAGATAATTTTATTACCTTTTAATCAGAAAATATCATGAAAACAATAGCAGTTGCAAACACTTCATCCAAAAATCTAAGCACTTTTCAAACCTTAAAAACACTAGATTCAAATTCAAATATTTCCAGCACCCTTACTAACCCTGGTAAAGTTTTATATTCACACATTCGTTCAGTGACAAGTTACCTGACTTGTTATTGAGTTAAACTTGTTTTATTTTTGTGCATTCGTTCGTGACAACCTCCCTATATTGTTTACCATGGTACTTTGAATATTCAGTCTTAAATTGCATATAAGTATGACTTTGAAACAACATTAGCACTATTTATGTTGTACTTTGTTAAATCATTGGCTGCTAATACGATTTCACTATTTAGAATTTGCAAAGAATACTTTTCTGAAATTATATTATTAAGGAGAAAGTCAGAACGTGCGAATATAAAACCAATTTTACCTCAGTTTACCATGCTACGTTGAATATTCGGTCAGAAATAGCATGTAAGTGTGGCTTCAAAGCAACATTAGCACTATTTAATTGACTGTGAGCAAATGTACTTTAATAGCCTTTGGCTGCTTATATATTTTTCCCTATTTAGAATTGGTACAAAACACTTTTCTCAATACATAATATCAAGGAGAAAGTCTGAATGTGCGAATATAAAACCATCTTTACCCCAGTAGTATTTTCAGTAGTACGTTAGTTGTTTAGCTCACTCACTCGTCGTGCCGCCGGTGTAGATAGAAGAAACTTCTCCAGCCCTGGACCGCCCCGTACAGAACGCTAAACATCCCGACGAAAGTGGCGAACTGACAGGCGGCCGGAGGACCCCACTGCTGCACCACCAGATGACTGACCTCCCGGGTTTCTCCCTCGGCCACCGTCAGGTTCTCCATCCTCCAGAATCCCTGGCTAAACAGCGCGCACCGGCCCTTAAACGCGGATCCGTTCAGCGCCAGCGGGACAACCACCATCAGCCCAGCGAGCACCGACAGGGTGTGTGCGGCGCAGTGGGCCAGCAAGAGTCGCCGATCCAGCTCCATACAGATTAGCTTTAATATACAGAGGTGTGTGTGGTTTAAATTCTGGAGCCTCAAAGTTTATTTTCGAGCGAATTCTTTCTAATGTTAAGCATAAATACAAAAGCGATGTGTATTTGAGGCGTGGCTCCTCCCCTCTGGCGGCGGGACGCTCTTACACAACCGCTCGATCTGACTTTTAAATTTATAGACGCTGGAATCGATTCCGAGTCCGAGTCCTGGTTTGTGAATCGATTCCTCGCAATGATTCTTCTTCATTTCTTTTCTCTCAACGCGTGACCGTAGTAAATAAGCTATAAAGATCAGCTTAGTCAGGCACGTTTTTATTGCATGATGACTGAAAGAACATGTAATAATAATTATAACGTTATAACACTGAAAAACACAGTTAAAGGGGATTTGTTCACCCCAAAAAATGTAAATGAAACGCTTACATTTGAACGCCCCCCAAATAAGTTGAGTTGAGTGAGAAAAATAATTAATTTAAACGAAGAAGAGGTCATTGTCAGCAATATACACGTTTAAATATGGCTTTATTTTACTGGTTTAGCATGAATATCATATAACAAGTTATTAAAAATGACACGATGGCATGAAAGAATCACTGAAATTGTTATTTGAACCACTTCATTAAGTAACGAACTAGGCTATTCTGTTTACGTAAATGTCTTTGGGCTTTTGATCAATAGCAAGCGAGAGCCAGTGATTAGCTTAAATTGAATGCGTCTGTTGAAGATGAGTTGCTTTCTCTTGATCTAATCAATTCCAAACAGAATCGACTCTCTTCTTAAAGCTTCAGAATTGATTCTTTTATGGAATCGACTCTTTTAGCCCTTTGTGACAGTGGTCTGCGTGTGACGCACGATCTCCACGTACGCGTGAATGTAAAGCTGCAGCATGATGCTATTTTTATATAAACTATGTGTGTAATAGATTTAATTTAATTACGTATTCGGAAATGAAAGTAATAGTGAATGTTGGGGTTTTTCCATGACAAGGCAGCGCCACGCCCCTCTGAAAGCTTAACTCGGTCAGTGGATCGGTGCTGTTATGTAAGACCCCCGATAGCAGACCAAACATTACAAAAATAGGTCAGACTTGCCCCTCCATCACAAACAGACTGTCTAATCATAAAAGTCATTCTGGTTTTGTTGCACATAGAAATGTCAAATATGTCTGCCATCAGACATTTACAAACCAGCTGTAAAAGGATCCTTTTTTAAGAAGAAAAGCTGACCAACCCCTTGCAAAAAGTTTAATGCAATAAAATAAGAAAATTGATGTATATTAGTCTACTTTTCACTGCTCCTTATAAATATATATACAAATTACAGGCTGAAGTACTGACATATAAGTATAAATACATTTACTACTGCTGATTTTATTTTTACATTTTAAGATATACTCACCGGCCACTTTATTAGGTACACCTTACTACTACCAGGCTAGACCCCGTTTTGCCTTCAGAACTGCTTTAATCATTTGTGGCATAGATTCAACAAATACTGGGAATACTCAGTGGTTTTGGTCCACATTGGCAGGATAGCATCACGCAGTTGCTGCCGATTAGTCAGCTGCACATCCATGATGCGAATCTCCCGTTTCACCACATACCAAAGGTGCTCCATTGGATTGAGCTCTGGTGACTGTGGAGGCCATTTGAGTACAGTGAACTCATTGTCATGTTCCAGAAACCAGTCTGAGAGGATTCACGCTTTATGACATAGCGCGTTATCCTGCTGGACGTAGCCATCAGAAACTGGGTACACTGTGGTCATAAAAGGATGGACATTGTCGGCAACAATACTCAGGTAGGCTGTGGCATTGTTATGATGCTTAATTGGTACTAATGGGCCCAAAGTGTGCCAAGAAAATATCCCCTACAACATTACACCACCACCAGCAGCCTGAACCATTGACACAAGGCAGGATGGATCCATGCTTTCATGCTGTTGGTGCCAAATTCTGACCCTAATATCTGAATGTTGCAGCAGAAATCCGCAGCGGGTTATATTCATGAGGGCGCATTATAATGTTTCCGAGCTGTTTTCTGACAGTTTATCTTGTTTAGATAAGTTTGCAGATCAAACAAAATAAACTATACTCTTTCTAAACACCTGTCTCGTGTTTTATTTGTCCTCTACAGCAATACACTGTCAGTCTGTTGAATGCATTTGTATGCAACATGGTTTGGTAATAAAGCAATCTAACAAAAAAAATAGTTGTTATAAATGTACCTTCATTAGTCAAGAATTATGGTCGGTAATAAAAAGTTAATGAAAGATGTCCTAGGACATAATGGTAATGTTATGGTTGTTACAAAACTGTATTTATTAATATTCTGTATGTTTAAAACCAGCAGATTAAACTACATATTTAACATGTCATGAACTTAATTATTATTCAAAAATTTGGTTAATAAAAATGTCCAAAGACAAGAATGGGTATTGTTTTGGTTTTTATGACAGACTACTGTAGGTTTTAGGTTGAATACAACTGATATAGGCTACCTAAATGACCCAAATCAAGTAAAATGTCTCTAATGTCAAGTACTTTTAGCATGGGGTGGTGAGAAAAAAAAAGTTAATGTCAAGTTTATATATATATATATATATATATATATATATATATATATATATATATATATATATATATATATATATATATATATATATATATATATATATATATAATATATATATATATATAAAGAAGTTGAACAAGTTTTCACAATATTTTAGTAATAATGAATTTTTCTATACATTTCCATTAGACTTTTTTTCTAAATCTGCAATTGATGAATTGCTCCCAGGTCAATCTTGACTTTGTCTAAGGAAGATGCATCTGAAAGGAGATTGTCCAATGTTCACATTTCTACTTTTGTTTTGGTTTTATCTTTGTCCTATGTAGCGCTGTCTTTTCTTTTCTGTATCACAACCTATGTAACCTGCATTATAAAAAAAGGCTGACGTTTAATAAATCGACAGACTATCGGCAAATTTGTCAGTGTTTGTTATCTAACATTAATTTCGTTTTATATATGTAAATAAATGAATAAATAACCCTTTTTTTCTATTGTTTTTTTTTTTTGTAGTATTTACAAACATAGTACAAGAGAATAACTCTCACAACAGTTATGAACATAATAAAAATAAATAAAATAAGATGAAATAAATTCTTTCAGTTATACAATGTATAAACATGCCAGGGGTAGAAAAAAGAATAGGTAAGATAATGATAATAATTATATATAAAAAAACTTATTCAATCAAATTTACATAATGCCTCATATGTTTTTTTAGCTTTTCTGTTTTTTATGTTACATAATGTAGTACCATATTGTTTAATCTCCTTTATAAAATGAACACAATTTGGCTTAGCTTTGGCCCATTTCTTGACATGGATATGGTATTTTCCAAGTAATATTATTAGTTGTATAAGAAAACATGTTTTTGAATCAATTCCATCTTGTACAAAAGCAAGTATAACATCATATAACCCAATTTGTATTGGTGTACCAAATGTCCTTGAAATAAAGTTAGAAACATCAATCCAAAATAATCTTGAGTATACACAAATAAATAAATAACCGCTGACCGTCGCATATCTCTGACAGACGTCATAGCTGTAATGTGATTTGTCATCAAAGCTCACGTGATCCAGTCGGCTTTTCCGTTTTGTTCAGGAGGAGGCAGTGTTGCGGAGCTTCACCCAGGAATCATAACAACCACGAAGAAGAGCGTCAAACACTCATTTTTTAGCCTCCCAGCAACATTTACTGCATTAAACGCACTCTGAAACCATTATAAAGCTTTAAACGCCATGGACGAAAAGGTAAAAAGAAGGTTTTCTTTAGCACGCAGTAAAAGGGCGGATATTAGCTTCAGCACGATGTCCTGGGCGCGGTTTATACTCATAGACATGATCTGTTTTGATGAAAAGTCACTTTTTAGTGATATGAACTTGCATGCCAGCTTAATCTGTGTACGCAATTGATTTGATTTAATGTATGAGTAATCTACCAGTTTAGATACAAGCCTAATGAATGAATGAACTGGACTCAATCCTGTAAACTGGTTTACTTCTGTTAGACTGGTTAAGCTGGTCTGCCTATGTTTTTAAGAGGACACCTGGCCATTAACGAGGGCCAGCAGCACTAATTAATACTAATAATTACTTTGCTTAAATGGTCAAACTTTCTATTTACGTGCCAAACCAGCACTGATCTGACAGGACTGAAAGTGTAAAGTGAAGTTTTTGTTCACACATTCAGAAGTAGTCCTTATTATACAATTTCAGAAAAGTAAGATTTGCTAATAGTAAATTGTGAAATCGTATAAGCAGGATAGAGGTAAAGTTGGTTTTATATTCACACATTCGGACTTTCCCCTTAATAATATAATTTCATTAAAGTATTATATTCAAACTCTAAATAGCGAAATCATATTAGCACTCAATGACTATCAAAGTACAACATTGTTCACAGTCAAATAAACAGTGTTAATGTTGTTTTCAAGCCACACTTGCATGCTAATTCCAATCGAATATTCAAAGTAACATGGTAAACAATATAGAGACTTCTAAATGAACGAATGTGCGAATATAAAACCAACTTTACTTCTATATAAGCAGGTAATGACTGTCAAAGTACAACGTTGTTTACAGTCAAATAAATAGTGCTTATGTTGTTTTGAAGTCATACTTGCATGTGATTTCAACGTAAGTACCATGGTAAACAATGGATATCACAAGTTGCCATTAAACGAATGATCAGAGGCAACTCTCATATATTTCAGATTATAATATGCACTTTACAGTTAAAAGATTAATAAATAGGTCAAATGTTCAGAGTAATCATTAGAATAAACAAGTAATGTATATTTGTTGTTAATGCATGTCAATTAGTTTAAACTAAAACTAAAAAGTCAACTATTTCTTTTTTTTTTTAGCTTGGGAAATATTTAATTGTTGCAATCAAGATATTTCTCAGATGCTTCACAAGCAGTACTGCCACATGAGGTGCTGCACTAATAATATGTATGTGAGAATTATGCCTGTAAGAAGTTCCAAGAAGTTATAGTCTTGATAGAGAGAAAACTGTAACCCTACAAGTTTATTCCCCTTGAGTTAGAGAGGCCAGTGAGTTATGTGTCTTATTGTGTTAACTGCTTTGCTGTATGTGACCGAGTATGTTAAAGCATAATTAGCCAAATAACTGTATTTCCTTACATGTTGAATGTGCACTTTATAATAATAAGCAAACAACACCTAATTAATGTAAGTTTTATGTTTTTATTTTCATAGTTCGGATGGCATTGTTGAGACATAAAGACATGCAAGGCTAGAATGTACAAAACATACTAAAGCAGAGATGCCCAAAGTAGGGCCCGGGGGTAAAAATTGGCCCATGGTAACTTTTGATTTGGCCCACCATCCCATTTGAGAAGGGGTTATGTATAGATTATCCTTTCAAATTTAATGTAAAACTGTATTTAACTCTTCTTTTAAAAGCCCAGAAAGATAAAGTGCTCTGATAAACAGTGTCAGCTTTGCACACAAGTTTGCAGTTCTCTTTATTTACATTGTCATACTTTTCCCATGTGGGCAGTAGGGTGGAATCTATGCAAATGTACAAATATAATGAATTTTGATGAATAAAATTATTCTTAAAAGTCACATTATTTCAAGTGCTGTGGAGAAAAGGTGTGTGTCAATCTAGCCTCTGCAAGTATTTTTATGTTAAATATAATATGTACAATATATATTATTTTAAATTAATAATGTTTGGGAACATTGATACAGCCATAATCTTCTTATGATACAAACACAGATGAAATAGCTCTGATCATGTAAATGTTTGTACTAACCATACTGCACATTTTATTAACTTAACAATAACTTATTTCTGCTGTCCAGTGTGAGACATTTTTCAGCTCAACTTGGTCAAAAATTCATCAAGAAGATTGAAATTTTGGACACTGCACCTTTAGCAGTTGTTCAATTAACAATATTGTTTTTCTTATGTTCCTGCTCGGAACAGTTTCTACTATTTGCTGATGGTAAAAAATGAATAACTGAAGAGACCTTTAATTAGCATTTTGCACTTTAAAAATGTATTTTTGTTTATTCAATTAAGATGATTTTCAGGATCTTAATATTTATTCTTTAATTCTTTTTGTATATTATTATATGAAAGGTTCACATTTATGCAACCAATAGTTAATAAACTTGTTTTTTTCCATACTTACTGTTGCTGACTTGTTCTCAGTTTGATCTAGCCTTTCATACATTTGACTCAACGAAATAGGTAAAAGTAAAGTATTCATAATTTGTGCTGATATCAGATTTATATCGGTATCGGTTCGCACTGATGGCTGCAATATCGGTATCGTATCGGAAGTTAAAATGTTGTATCGGGACATCCCTATATTGTATAGTATTTCTTGTTAAGCTACAAAAAACAATCTGACATTAAATGTTTCGATTTAAATGGTGTATATTCATCAGATTTAGTTTCAAATGTACATTTGTCCATGTACGATGGACTTTGGTGTAAAGGAGTAAATCAAGGCAAAATGTAAAAAAATAAATGTGATTGTTTATGATGTGGCGATTTGGCAGCGTAGTAGGTAGTGCTGTCGCCTCACAGCAGGAAGGTCGCTGGTTCGAGCCTCGGCTGGGTCAGTTAGCATTTCTGTGTGGAGTTTGCATGTTCTCCCTGTGTTCGCGTGGGTTTCCTCCGGGTGCTCCGGTTTCCCCCACAGTCCAAAAACATGCAGTACAGGTGAATTAGTTAGGCTAAATTGTCCGTAGTCTATTAGTGTGTATGGATGTTTCCCAGAGATGGGTTGCAGCTGGAAGGGCATCCGCTGCGTAAAAACATATGCTGGATGAGTTGATATTTAATTTTTGGCCCTTCATACGAAAAAGTTTGGGCACCCCTGTACTAAAGACTCGTGTCTGAATAAAAGTCAGTTAAAATCAAGAACGACTTGAGCTTTTGATTCAACTCGAGGGGAGTAACAACATATAAATGTATTCTGGATGTGTCTTGACAACAGTATGGTGGCTGAGAGAGCTTAACATGCTGCAATTTCAAGAAAATACATTCATTCATTCATTCATTTTCCTTTGGCTTAGTCCCTTTATCAATCAGGGATCGCCACAGCGGAATGAACCACCAACTTATCCAGCATATGTTTTACAAAATGGATGCCCTTCCAGCTGCAACCCAGTACTGGGAAACATACATGCTCATTTACACACATACACTACAGCCAATTTAGTTAATTCAAGTCACGCACGCCTTTGTACTGTGGGGGAAACCGGAGCACCAGGAGGAAACCCAGGCGAACACTGGGAAACATGCAAACTCCACAAAAAAAATGCCAACTGACCCAGTCGGGGCTCAAATCAGTGACCTTCTTGCTGTGAGGTGATATTGCTAACCACTGAGCCACCATGATGCCCCAAGAAAATACATGCAATTACAAAAAAAACGGCAGCAAATTAAGAAAAGATCCTTATCAGTTTGTCAGCATATGATTTGCAAATCCTCACAAGGCACACACAATATAAAACACACCATACATTAGACTGAATAATAATCACTTAATAAAAATAGATCTCAAAACTGACAGGCGCTTGAAAAATCTCAATGTTTTTGCCTGCAGAGTCTCACCTTTAATAATGCAGTCGGTTTTCATCACTGTGTGTTTCAGGTTGCAGATCCTCCTGCAGGGGATGATGGGTCATCGTGTTTGGGGGCTGCCGGAGGATCGTCTGCTTCCCGTTTGGACTCTCAGCTCCAGGAGGCCGTCCGGTTAAAGACGGAGGGCAATGCTTTCTATCGGGGGAGAAACGTGCGCTCTGCTATTGGCCGCTACCATCGAGCTCTGCTGGTCCTGCGCAGTCTGGACTCTGAGGTAAACTCTGTGATGCAGGGCTTCGGGGCTCCGGTGCCCAAACTCAACCAGGAGCAGGACGAGCTGCTGAGGAGCACGCAGATAGACTGCTATAACAATCTAGCAGGTTTGTGTTTCTTGCAAAAACTTGATTTACACCCCTCACAAATCTCTCATTTAGATTAATATTATCTAAAAGATGCCTTACAATATTATATTTGTGGATTTACATTAGATTGAAGCTAACAAGATTACTTACGATAGCGGTACAAAATTAGTATGCCCAGATTAATATTAAAAATATGAAATAAAAAAATGTATAAAAAGCAAAATACAAGAGAAACTAAAAATGTATACAATTTTGTAGGTTGTATTTTTTCCAAAATTTAAATGTGTTATCTTTGTTTCTAAAGATGTTTGGTGTCTAAAATATTCTTTTTAATAAATATATCTGTTTAATAAATCTGTTATATGTTACTAATATTCACTAAGAAATGGATAAAAATATTCATATTTAAAATGGGGTGTACTCAATTATGTTGAGCAGCACTGTATTTGAAGAGTAATTATTAGTCTTAAGTTTTAGTTAGTAGTTTTAAAAATATTCCCGAAGTGTTGTTTAATGGAAAGATTTTTTTTCCACACATTTTAAACTAATTTCTCATATAATTTTTTCATGCCATGCTTGGATTAATGCATAATATTTTACTAGTTATTTTGCAAGATACTAGTATTCAACTTGGTCAATTAAAGGTGCAGTATGTAAGTTTGACTCCCAGTGGTTGAACTAGGTATTGCACTCCTGGATCAAAACAAATGCAAGAGCATGTTGCCAGATTAACGACCAACAGAGTCTTACGATTGAGCCTAAACGCTAATTTAAATCATGTTCTAATTAAAAGCAACGGCACGTGATAGAAGGAATATTTCCCGTATTAAAAGCAGTTTTTGTTCTAACGAACACCTCAAATTTATATATTAGAAACGTTTTCTATTTCTTGCAGCTGAACAACAGACAACTGACAATGATCCCCTCAGGTACACCTCATGTGCGTTATTCAGTGTTAAATGCTAATAATGTGAGTTTGAAGGCCATTTTACATGACATTTATTGCCAAATACTTAAAGCACCAGCAGATAGTTCACCTCTGATCTTAAAAATAAAATAAACTGTTTGAAATTTAGCTTCAGAACTGTGACTCAGTGCAAGCTAACACATATCAATCATTCGTCATGTACATTTAATAATGTTAAAGAGTGTTAATATGTATAATTAGATTAGAAACCTTACCATTTCGTGAGTGAATGCACGTATATTCTGTACTTCTGAATGGCTGTATTACAATTTCTGTCGTGTTTCGTCTGGTGGTACAAACAGCCAAATTGCACATAACTGCAAATCTCGTCACGTAGCGTGTTGTTAGGACACGGGGTTACAATGTAACCTGCTCACCTAAAGTTTACCTTCGTAATATTTATATTACATGCTAATTAATAACCTCATGTGAATCTGCGAGTCTGCTCATGTCCACCAGAGGTCGCATTTCAGTCACAGACACATACTTAGAGCTTTTCTGTCTGAATGAATGAAATAAGAGTTTTTTTCCCCAAGGCAACCTGGGGTGCTGAAATATAATTGGCTAAACTCAGACAAATGTTCCGGCACCTATTGCACATTTTCAAAGCAGAATATCTGACTTCAGCATTGTTTTTCAGATAAACAGGAATGTTCACTTGGCATGTTTCTCAAAAACATTATGATATTTTATGCTTTGGAAGAGTCAAAAACTTACATACAGCACCTTTAAGTTAACTAGGCAAGTTATAGGACAACAGTGGTTTTGATAATAAAAAGAGATATTCCAGCTAAGCCAAAAGAAATTCAACTTTTTGAAAAGACACATACAATAGGAAATACTGTCAAAACCCCTCTGCTCTATTAAACATCACTTGTGAAATATTGAAAAAAGGAGGAGGGTGAATAATCATGTTTTTAATTGTATGTGTTGTTGGTGTTATGTATTGTATGGGTATATGTGATCATTTTGCAGGTTCTTTTAAGCACACCAACATTAAGTTTATGTTCTAACCTTGCTTATAAACATTTCTTTACTGAGTAGGTGAGGAATTAACTTTGGCCAGGCATTATCATAGTATTATTAATTGGACAAATCAAAATGCATACCTCTCTCTCCTATTAGGATATATACAATATTTGGTCAGGATACAACTATTTGAAAATCTGGGATTTAAAATATATATATTGAGAAAATTGACTTGAACATTGTCCAAAGTAGGTTCTAAGCAATGCACATTTTAATCAATAATTAAGTTTTCATATATTTACAGTTCGAAAGGTACAACATGTTGTCATGAAGTATGATCGGTATGTAACATTCTAATGATTTTGGCATAAGAAAAATAATAAAAAGAAATGCAGCCTTGGTACGCATCAGAGATTTGGCTCATTTCTTTTAGCCTCATTTTAGGTTATGCAAAAGACAGCGTTCTCCTCATTACCGGGGTATCGGCATGGTCTTAAAAAGTATTACACTTCAAAAACAAAATTTTAGGCCTTCGAACGTCTTAAATTCACAGGTCTTAATTTTACCTTGTTCATGTAAAGCTACCCAATCAATCTGACCCACATCCAACCACCTAATACATCTCAACTTTTAGCAAAACTGTTCATAACCAATATTATAATAGTCTGTTGTGTAAACATTTAGTTTTTAAAGAGTTTTTTTTTTCAATTAAGTTTAAAAAAGTATGTAAACAGCTAAGGTCTGATTGGTTTTAACACATTATTTAAAAATATGTGGCTAGGAAATTAATAATTAGATTTTATTTCTGCTGGGCATTAAAAATCATTTGTGTTTAGCCCTAATGAAGTCTGAAATTTAATTCTTTATGGTCTTAAAAAGTCTTAGATTTGATTTGGTGAAACCTGCAGAAACCCTAATTGCTATGTCTAAGAGATTTGGCTCATTTAAAAATCTTCCAGAATCAATTTAGATTATGCAAAATACAGCGTCCTCCCTATTACTCATCAGGTGTGTGTGTGTGTGTGTGTGTGTGTGTGTGTGTGTGTGTGTGTGTGTGTGAGGTGAGTGTGTGTCAGCATAAGAGATTTGGCTAATTTGAAAATCTTCCAGACTCATTCTGCATAAGACGGCGTTCTCCTCATTACTCATTGTGTGTGTGTGTGTGTGTGTGTGTTATGTGTCTCAGCATGTTTACTGCAGCGAGAGCTGGTGGACTACACACGTGTGCTGGAGTACAGTCTGAAGGTGCTCCACTGGAGGCCTGCTGATACTAAAGCCCTCTACAGAGCCGGTGTAGCTTCACTAGAGCTGGGCGATGCTCCTGCGGCGCGACAGTACCTTACACAGGCCAGCAGAGGGAAACCTAACGGTGAATCACACACAAATCACACATGGGTTTTTTTTCCCTATATGGTTTCCCCATTCACACCAGAGGTCGCCAGAGCTTTTAAAGGTCTGATTGAGTTTTAATGACATTGTGCTTTTCCTTGACTCTTACTACTTTCTATCTGCCTAATATTTTGGTAATACTCTAGTATTAAGTATTACCTAGTGGCTAATTAATAATATATTGGCGGTCTTTTTATAATTATAAAGAATAAATTCTGATTGTTTATGCCTTATCCTACCTTATACTTAAAACAAATTTCTACTGTAACTGCTACCAGCGCACAGCAAGTTACTTTAAAAAGTAATTAATTTCTAATTTTATGATTAACACTTTATTTAAATAACATTTGGCTGAAAAGTATTTTTAGTACATAATAATTTAACTACTTGACTCAATACGACATAGAATAACTATAAGTCTCAAGACACAGATGTTTAAATTTAACAAACAGGGCCTTTTAAAATCAATCCTTAAGTAAAGTTAAACGTGTATCAAAACACAAAACATTTCAAGGTACTAAAATCATATTTTATATATGGTCATACATTTATCACACTGCAAAAAAAAAGGCTTTTCCTAATTCAATTTTTTTTTATCTACTTCAAATAATCTTGTTTTTCCTTTTGACATAAGATTTTTTTTTTTACCCCATTGGCAGATTATTTTGCTTGTTTTAAGGATAAACTCACTTATTTTTTATACATTGTTTCTGAAAACAAGACATTATGTTTTACTTGTCTTGAAAATTATTCTTGATTAAAGAATTTTTAGCTATTTTTACTAGAAATAAGACATAAAATCTAATTAAGAAAAGCATTTTGTGCTGTGTAGTACCTATTTTCTTAAGCATGTGCAGCTGTTGGACAGATTTAACCTTCTTTTGGTGAATAATTTAGAAAAATATTTCATTCATTAATTTTTTTGTCTGCTTAGTCCCTTTATTAATCTGGGGTCGCCACAGCGGAATGAACTGCCAACTTATCCAGCAAGTTTTTACACAGCGGCTGCCCTTCTAGCCGCAACCCATCTCTGGGAAATTAAAAATATTTGAATAACAAAATATGAACAAATGTAAATCAACTAATTACTGCTTTGTCTCTTAATTAATTGAGCAATACACAAAGCATGTGTAATCATCTAGATCAGGGGTGCCCAAACCTTTTCTTATGAAGAGACACAAACCAAACTTGATTGAGGGTGGTGGGCCGAAGCTAAATATACCAAACTGCATTAAATTATTTGCCATGGTAACTTACTAATTTAATAATATTTTAAAATAAATAGAAAAATCTAGCTGCAAGGAGCAATTATTGGAGTTAAGCGTTTTAGAAGTTTAAGGTTTATCAGTCTGTAAGTAGTTTATTCAACAATGAAATATATGATAAGAGTATTAGAGTTTATAGATTAAGTTAACGAATGTTTAATTACACAAACCCAAAAAATTAAAAATTGCCCCCTAGTGGATGATTTCTCTCAAAATTTCTCTCAAAAGACCTCTAGGCCCTTGAGTCCAACATGCCCACCAAGATAAATTCTGATCAGCCATCATTAACTGTGTTTAATGGCTGCTCAAATTTAATTGGCTAATGACAGTCATTTTATTGTCACTCCACTTTGAGCAAAGACACTGCATGCCAAACTTCAAGTTGATCCATCTAGTGGCTGAAATGGTAATTGAATCACTGTATTGAGCATCAACAGTCATTGAAACACTGTGTTTTTAAGACCTTTTCAACTATTATAGCGCCACCTATTTCCATTTCTCCACAAAGTTTTGCATGCTTGTTTACATTCATGTGCCACGTGTTCACTAAAATTCTCTGACGTTTTGAGTCTTCTTTATGGGTTTACAGACATGTAGGTTCTTGTGGATATGCCCCTTTTGTAAATGAGCCTGCTACAGCTATTCAAAGTGGAAAGATCAACTTTTGTTTGATAATTATTGATCTACTCAGTCCAGAGATTCTAACAACACTAGTTTCGTTGCAATTGAGCTGAAAACCAGAGATTAGTTTGCAAAAGTATTTTTTTACATATTGATGAATATTTAATGAATGGTTTGAGTGTACGCGGTGGTTTTAGTGTCAAAGTGTTCAGTATGAGCAGGCCTATCATATGATCAGAAATTTGTGCGGCTGTGCAAAACTGTGTGTACTATACAATTAATTACAACTTCAAAAGGTGTGCCATAGAGCCAAAAGTGCGCCTGTGCACTTTTGTTCGGGGTGACCCAGAGATTCAAAAAAGTCAAGTTTTTGAGTCTATGACAAATGGTGGCCAAAATGTCTAAACCAGGGGTCCTGGAGGCCCGGTGTCCTGCATAGTTTAGCTCCAACTTCCTCCAACACACCTGCCTAGAAGTCTAGTATACCTAGAAAGAGCTTGATTAGCTGGTTCAGGTGTGTTTAATTGGGGTAGGAACTAAAATATGCAGGACACCGGGCCTCCAGGATTGAGTTTGGATACCACTGGTCTAAACTTTTAGTTTTAGTGTACCGGAGTACTACCATCTAACTATTTTGAGCTCTCTCGGACTTAGGGTTTGGTCTGACCAATAAATCTAAGGCAGAATAATAATAAAAATAAAAAGTAATAAAATTCTTAATAAAAACAATAGGGTTTCAGCACTTTGTGTATGGACCCCTAACACTATTTAATCACATAATTACTTTTTTTTATAATACTGTACTTATAAACAATAAAACCATAAACAAGCTCATCTATAACACAATGGAGTTCCATGGTTTTTATTTACAAAAAGAGCCATTTTTCTCCCGATAGTGAAATATGTGTCCTATAAGTGTGGTTTTAGCAACGTTCCACACACATATACTATATATGTCAACATCTAAAAATGTTTAAAACATCTAAAAGTTTTAAAAATGTAATTAATTCACAACACTTAATTGAGACATTTAATTTCACTATGCTTTTTGTAGTTCTTTAATCAAACATAAGGTTATGTTAAATTAGTGATGATCTCTGTTGAAGGCATTCACCCGAACCTTACCCATTATTCTCACTCTCATCTCAGATTGGGGAATGGTGGGCCAAATCAAAGGTTATCATGCGTCAAATTGGCCCGTGGGCCCTAGTTTGGGCATCACTGGTTTAGATAAATCATCACCTTGGAATTGTAAGGTTATAATGAGATATTGAGCTTTAAAGTTTTTGCATTGCATACCAAACAGTATGTGTGTAACATTTGTTTTTTAAATAAAAAGCCTTAAAATGTAAAAACTTATATATAAAAAAAGCATCCCATAATGTAAATAATAATGTAAATGTTTTCAATTAATAAGAATATGTCAGTAACTCAGTTTTGACAAAAATGTCAGAAAGAACCTTATAATTGTAAGGTGACGAAATGTAGCCTTTAGTTGAAAAATAGAACTATTCATCACAATTTATTCTCTGAATTGCTTTATACAGAGCTGTTGAATTCATAGACAGTATTTAAGGCAAGCACAACTATTGTAGTTTGTTAAAATGTAATTAGTTACTGTAATTTCTTCTACATTGAAAAAGTAATCCTTTACGTTTTTAAAGGAAAAGTAATTTAATTACTGTAACTAATTACATTTTAACAAACTACACTTAAAACTGGTCTAAACTAGTCTGTTATTCCTTGAGTGAAGTGAATGTGGAGTTAAAAATAGTTGAAAACATGTCACAGGACCTCTGCATTCCCTTTATTGCATTAGCTATATTTAAGTCCAAGGTGTCCTTGTCTTTATAGACCGACATCTGTAAAAACATGGCCACACACAAACAAAAGAAGATTTGGTCACATTTTGCAATGAGGTTCCTTTAGGTAATGTAGTTAACATACAAGAAGTGGGGGCAACATTAAAACTGTTGCAAATAATTATTAATAGGCTGGTGTATTTATAAACTTGATAAGCCTGCTGTTTAGATTCATGTTCTGTTGAAATTCTTGATTCTGATTGGCTGGAGGGTGTGCATTATTTTCATTGAAACACACAGGTAGTTCCAGACTGTTTTGATCACAGTTCAAAATAAATGCGCTACACGTTTATAATTAACATAGCAACTTGCATGTGCTGCACAGGAAACCGATGAGGACTGTTAAAGGCAGACGGGAATCCACAAAATTAGGAAAATACTCATTAATTATACCACAAAATCAAGTTTTCCGAGTTTTTCAAGTGAGAATATAGATATTTTAAAGTTAAATTGGCAATTGATGTATAAGGATAGCACGTGTTTAAAAATATTGGAAGCTCCAGGCTGTCAGCAGCAGCTCCGAGAACGGCTCCCCCTCCCAAGCAAAGCTTTATATTGGCCAGACCATCACAGGACCTGCCGCTGGATCTAATTTCTTGCATCTCTGTTGTTAAAACATGATATCTAATTAATTTTTTGTGTATCTAACAGTCAGTCTTTAGACTTTTTAACCTTTTTTTTTTGTTGTTGTTGTTCTTGGGTGTATTTATTTGGCAGATTGCAGAGATACGTTTTCAAATTTATTTATAATCGTAAATAATGTAATATTACACTGATCCTGTGTGTTTGGCTGATTGCTTTTGTTTAAAAGGAGATAAATAAAGCAGAATGTTCTCCTTCCTGTCCTGATTTGTTTTTTTCTTTTGCTGAACTTACATATTTTACAGCAACGATTTCTGTAACGGGCTTTGGCTGCTTTCTCTTAAATGCACCTTATGTGCCCTTCAACTGGCGTTTCATAAGATACAGCTTTGTTAATGTTTTATCATTTCTTGTGTGTAACGTTAGACGTATAGATTAATGTGTTTTAATAATCGTAACGTTATTCTACTTAAATCAGAGACCGCAGTCTTTTTGTTTGATCAATTCCATGAGATCAGTTTGCCTAGCCTAATAATTTAATTCGAAAGAGGCATAATAACACGATTTATTTACTTTAGATGTTCAAAAATATTTGTTAAAGTGATTTTTATATAAACAGCATGTAAAAACTAAAGTGTGAAGGCTTAAAGTTGAAAGCAAAAGAAATTCTTAAATTTCATTAACCAATGTGTAACATATTCCTAAAGCGTATTTAATTAATATGGTACTTTTAATAAAGTTTGTATGTTGATAATGAAATGTAAATCGCAGAAATTCTGCTATAGGTAGCCCAGCTTTCGCAGTATTAAACGTAATGCTAAGAGAAAGCCAAAGTACATACAGATCCTCCCTCATCAGAGAACTGGTAGAAAGTAGACAGTAGAAACGTGTGACTGGGAATTATTTGGCCACCTGTGATTGCATTGATGAAATTGCATCTTAATATTAGCAGGTATAAACCTTACTTGTCTGTTGAATACCTGCACATGTTTGCTAATTTTAAAATATGCATACAATTTTAAAAAACTAGAATAAAAAAAGCTTGCCTGAAGAAAAAGGTTGGGAACTATTGGTCTAATTAATAAGCTGTCAGGGATTTCAGCTCCAGTTTTCACAAGGGACACAGCTGCTGTGGAGTTTTCAGCCTGTTACGTAATGCTGTGTTATTAAATTTTGTGGATTCATCCATTTTCCTACCGAGCTTGTAAGATCAAACACCTCCGCTTTGCAGCCTTCGATTGAACCGCTCAGTTTTACATCTACATTCACAGTTCACTTCAGTGCTTTGATTGAACTAATGATGACATTCATTTCAGATGCCGATGTAAAGAAGCAGCTGCAGCGAGTGGAGGAAAGACTCAGCCAGGACTACCAAAAGGAGAAGGCGCTGTATAAAGGTATGTTCAGCAAACAAAAACAAGCCGAGGAGCAGATAGCAGAGGAGAAGACCCGGGAACTGGTCTAAATGGACTAATACACGACTCAGCAGGAGTATCCGTCAAGTACAAAGAGCTTAAAGAGCTGACAGCATCCCAAAGGAAGTGGGATGTTTTGCCTCGGGCTGTGGGTAATTTGCTGCATATGCCATTCACTGGTGTCACATGACAAGACTAAATTTGTGGCTGAAATCTGGTGCAACGTGGCGACTTGAAAGAGAATTTTAATGCACTTGAAATGCATTGTAGTCTGGTAATAAATATGATGTCCAGCTGCTTGTTTTGCATTCGGTTGCTTCCAGCTGTGTATTTTTTTGTTTGTTTATCATAATAAATATTTTTTGAAAGAATTCAACACATAATTAATTCATTTACAACAAACTTGATGCTTTTAGGTTGTTAGTGGATTATTGTAATATTATCATGGAAATGCTCCAAAAAATCCCCCCCCCCCCCCCCCCCCCCCACACACACACACACACACACACAAACACAGCCCCACTGTCTCAGCAGGGTGATTGAAAAAGGAGTTTGAAAAAGGGTGATTCCAACTTTGTTTAGGTGGGAGTGTCAAGTGGTGAAAGGGGGAAGGGTTTGCATAAACAGGGGAGTTTCAGTATGTGCACTACAAACATAGACACGGGGTAGATAGACATTGATTTGGAGAGCAGCATTTACAATGGATCTGAGAACTGTGTGTGCTGTGTGTTAGTGGAGGATTATATCTTATAGTGATATTACTGTAAACTTAGTAACTAAATCATTTTGACTAAGGTATGTCTCACCGCAGGGACATGAAAACAAAACCTTCATTGCAGCACATTTGTAAATGCAACACTGACAACCGATGTCTCTGAACAATTCGTCTTCACTCTGTATGGGCCAGTACAAACAGCCAATCTCTATGCTGGAATTTACACAAGGATCTCATTGCCGTGACGCAGCTTCCAGTTTAAAAAAAAAAACTGAAGTACGAATTTGCTTTAAACAACGTAAAAACAACCAAATGTTTTTAGTAACAGGGACATATATATCTCAATATATCTGTCAACATCTCAAAAAATGCGTTTTGGTGTTTCGTGACCCTTTAGAATCGAGGCATTTTCTTGACAAGTACAAATATTGTTTTGTTTTCAGTCAAATTTAAGTTTTTATTTCTTGAAAGAAGCTAGATGCCAATGGGTAAGTAAAATAATCTTATTTCAAACAGAAAACAATTGGCACATAATTATTTTTTTGCTTATTTTGGACTAAAAACAAAACAAAAACTATAAAAACGCATGTTTGCGTTGTAAGATATTTAATATAAGCTGGCACCGTGGCTCAGTAGTTAGCACTGTCCCTCACAGCAAGAAGGTTGCTGGTTCGAGTCCCGGCTCGCCTTGTTTTGGTATGAGTTTCCCCCAGAATCCAAAGACATGCGATATAAGTGAATTGAATAAACTAAATTGTCCATAGTGTATGAAGGCATGTGTGAATGAGTTTGTATGGGTGTTTCCCAGTGATGGGTTGCAGCTGGAAGGGTATCCGCTGCGTAAAAAATATGCTGGAATAGTTGGCAGTTTATTCCACTTTGGTAACTCCTGAAATAAAGATTTAGCTGAAGAAAAAGGATTGAATGATATAAACTACGACAGCAGATTTTTAATAATCCTATTGTGCTAAAACACTTCACTCAGCAGCACCAACATATGTCATTGCCAAGCACGTCATATTAAACTGTAAATACTTTTATTAATATTTAATCATGTTTCAGCACTTCAACAATCATTTCAAGTTACCTTTTTTTTTTCAAAGTCCTGAGTATGAGTTCAAACAAAATCTCTTTTTGTATTTGGTCAGCAAATACTTTAAAATGCTTCTTGAAGCATAATATATGTTGATTGTAAAAACAACACCAGCACCACTATGACCATAAGAGTGCACAGAGACACAGCACAGCATGGCATGCAGAAGCATCTAAAACGAGCAGAAAGAGAATATCGGGCTGGGAAAAAAAAGTTGGCAGCTTGGTTTCGCCCATTTAAAAAAAAAAAAGTCTTTAGTCCTTCTTCTTTGACTTGTGGTTTTTATTGAAACTGAGGGACCTCATGGAGCCAAACACTTTCCGTCCGAGGTCGCGGAAGGATCTGGAGCGCGTGAGAGGAGCTGAAGGTGGAGGCGAAGGCGAGAGCGATGGAGACGAAAGAGGAGAAAGCGAATGACTGCTTCCCTCCAAACTCTGAGAGCGAGAGAGGTGGAAAAGACTTGCAGTAGAAGAGTGATGTTTCTCCTCCTTCCGAACAAGATTTCGAGCACGCTCCGAGCCTCGTCCTGCACGGCTGATCTCAAACGATGAACGCCACTGATTGCTGTCCCGCTTCTGCGAGTGTGGCTCCAGAATTCCCTGAGACTCGCTTCGAAATAATGCTCTTCTAGACAAGCGGAGGCTTGAGCTCCGACTGTCCCAACTCGTGCCTTTCTTTTTGGAGTTATTTCCTCTGTGATCCTGCCTACTAGATGAAGTTTCCTTTAGCGAAGTGTGCCTCCAGCTGAATCCTCCAGCTCTCACATCTCTCTCATCTTCATCATCGTCATCTTCCTCTTCTCGCCCCCAAAATCGAGTTTCAAAGCCTTTCCAAAATTTCCCACCTTTTTTAGGAGTTTGAGTACTCATTTCATCCTCCCACCCGGAGCCATAGTCTCTTCCCGAATAGCTACTAACTGTTGAAGCTCGGATAAGTTCTCTGGAGGCATGTTTACCCTGGTAAAGTCGCTCCCCATCGCCGCTCCTCCTCCAGCCTCTATCCTGAGGTCTCCATCCCGCTCCAGTGTTCTGTCTAAGGGAACCTCCACGAGGCCGAATCGGACCCTCCAATGGGGAACTGCAAGGGTGAAAGCGTGGAAGAGAGCACTGGGATGGAGAGTCACGGCGAAATACTGATAACTGAGCAGGGGTGAAGGGTGAATTCGAGAGTAGCCTTGGAGGAGAGTGGACCCTGGTGTGGGAAGAGCCTGGGGAGGATCCTGGGTCTGATTGATTATGTGGGAAAGGCAGGATTGGAGAAGACCGAGGAGTGGGACCTGAATTATCTGAACGAGGGCTTCCTGACTGCGACGTCAATGTTGAATGGCAGTCCGAATGGGAAACTTGTAGGCGATGCTGTTGAGATATGTAATCTTGTCCAGTCCAGGTGTTCGACTGTGGTGTTCGATCTAACCCAAACGAATGCTGAAATGAAGACCGAGTGGATTGCATTGTAGGAATGGCACTTGGAGAAGAAGAGCCTACACCTCTTTCTCGTTCACTCCCAAAACATTCGGTATCCAGCTCCACTCCTTCCTCCATCAATCCAAGAACTACAGACCTCGGCAAGCCTGAAACACGAGAGATCTCGCAGACAACTGCTGAGTCCTCATTGAGTTTGGGAGGACTTTCCAAAGCTTTAATTGGAGGACAACCTTCTGCTTCTTCCCTTGAGGCTCCACTCCAATCCAAAGATTTAGAGAATCCCACTGACCCAAAAGATTTCCCAGGAATCTCCAGAGACCCTCGATTGCTCACCGAAGAAGGGCAGGTGGAGATCCTTGGTCTCCTGCTCCAGTTTGGAGTAGTAGTAATGGTGGATGTTGAAGAAGACGGAGATGCAGTTGGCGTGACTATATTTGCAGAAAGATGTCCGCATGATCCCGAGACCTCTTCCTTCACATTTTTAGCATCGACACTTAAAGTCTTGTTCAGATTTGGATTGAGGTTCAAATTCAGATTCAGGTGGAAACTGATGTTGAAATCTTCGCCGGTGACTGAGGGCAAGTTTCCGAGGTTGATGGAATTGCGACTTGCACGTTTCCCAATACTGCTAAGACTAACTCTTGCCGAATTTCCCAGGATTGATTTGCAAGGAGTCATGCTACCTCCGGACAAGCTGGAAGAGGAAGCACTTCTTGGGTGGAGACCCTCATAACCAGTCCCTGCAATGTTTATTTGGGGTCCACGACTGGAAGCTTCTGCAGCCACCCTGCAGTGATGCTGATGGACTAATCGGTTGATGTATTGCTCCAGCTGAGTAAAGGAAGGAGATGCTGGAGGCTGGATTTTTACAGGATTTTCCTCAAGCTCCGACTCCACAAGCTGCTCGGTTTCTGGGCTGGGGGACAGGCGGGTGGGTGAAGGATCCTGGCAGGTGGTGAACAGGGGGCTTTGGAGGGCCACTGCGTGGAGTGGACTAGGGTAAGGGTACACCTCTTTTGTCTTCCGAGAAACTAGGTCAGCACAAAATTTGGGGTCCAGCTGAAGCTGTGGACTGGAGTTGGAAGAGGGTAAAAGAGAACCAGGGTGAATCCCTCCCAAACTGGAACAAAGGTCTGTCAGGAAGATGAGGCTACTGAGCTCAAGATCCCCTGTTCATAAAAAAAAAGAAAAAAAAGAGAAAGTTTTAGCATTTACATTCTCTTTTGTTTCGTATGCAATAAATTGTGCTTTAAATTATTTACATATACATATTTAATGTATGTAATGTTATGTAATGTATGTATGAGTTTTCTCTACATTAGATTGTGTCTGTTTAAAGGAATAATTCAGCCCCCCAAAATATTCTATCATAATTTACTCTCTCTTCACTTCCGAAGTTTCTGTTTGAGTTTCTTCTGTTTCTTCAGAACACAAACTTTGATATTTTGAAAAAAGCTAGAAACCTGCAACCATTGACTTCAATAGTATTTTTCCCTAATTTTTTAACGTTTTTCCCTACTATGGAAGTCAGTGGTCAAGTTTTCAGCTTTCTTTAAAATATCTTTTGTGTTCAACAGAAGGAAAAAAACTCAAATTTTTATAACACTTAAGGGTGGACTATCCCTTTAACTTTTTTCTGAGCAAAAAAGGCTCTCATACCTCTACTATGATTCACAGAAGAAATCTACTGGAATGTCTTTCAGTTAAACAATAGTTTATCGACATTTGTCAGGGATATTTAGATATGAACATCATGAAATATAAAAAAAAAACTAGAGTTTACCCATTTGTCAGAAAAATAATACATATTAACTAATGCCAATGTAAAAGTATAATTGTGTTTTAATGTTCATTCTATGTATACAATCTTACATTTATAAATACAAACTGAGGGTAAAAAAAACTAAATATTATGAAATCACCTTTAAAATGGTCCAAATTAATTAAGTTTTTAGCAATGTATATTTCAAATCAAGAATTAAGTGTTGATTTATTTACAGAAAGAAATTTACTAAATTTCTTAATAGAACATGATCATTGATTAATATTCAAATACTTTTGAGCATTAAAAATAAAAAAATCAACAATCGATTGTTCCCATAAAATGTGTTTTTGACAAAAAATAAACCTATGCAACAAAATTTAGTCCGGTTTGGTTGGTTTTATGGTCCAGTGTCTCAATTAATGCTTATGGACATTGGCTGTTCTTCATTTCAGTGGTCCCCAACCTTTTTATCACAGCAGACCAGTCAACAATTGCCAATTTTACCGCAGTATGGGTGTGCGGGTGGGGATGTATGTAGATTGCTAGGCTACCATCAACTGTTTTCTTACAGGATGGCCAGCTGACAAAACATTGCTGCAAGCTGAAATAATTAGTCCACCGAAATGTGTATATTCTATACAAAGTATAAAGCTGATCTGTCACTCGATGTTACGTGACGCACCATGCACTCAGCATTCTGAAAACTTGAGATGTGCGCGTTGCTCTCAATATTCAATTGAATTCAATTCACCTTTACTTCTATAGCGCTTTTACAATGTAGATTGTATCAAATCAGCTTCACATAGAGGATTATAGTGAATTGAAACAGTGTCAGTCCAGTTTTCAGTGTTTAAGTTAAGTGTGGTTTAATATTCACTGCTGTGAGTCCAAACACTGGAGTAGTCCATCGATGCGCAGCTCCACGGGTCTCGAACTATGCAAGCCAGTGGCGATAGCTTGGAGGAAAAAACTTCACCAATTGGGCAAAGTGAAGAATTAAAAAACTTGAGAGAAACCAAGCTCAGGCACGACCATTTCTCCTATGGCCAAACATCTTGTTCAGAGCTGCAGTTTAGGTGCCGGAGGCTGGAGAAGCTGGATGTCAGCGAGAGGCAGGCACTTTTTTCCAGGGGTTTCAGAACAGCGTAACCGCTACTACGTCATCGGGTGGGCGTGGCCTATCTGTGAATTTGCATAGGTCACGGATTATGCGCAGATTGTGAAAACAACCGTTTAATTCAGATACCTGTACGTTATCGCAGGGGTTTCATGTCCACTGCCTTTTATATGCAGTACTTTAAAATAGCTATACTAATCGCAGGTGTTTCATGTGAAGTCATTGTATGTTATATTAAACAAATTAACTTAAGATTCCTCTCAGATTACATTAATACTGTTATAACTTAAGATACCTGTCCTGATCTCTGGGGTTTTGTGTCAAATACTTTATATATCATATACAGTAACATCAGATACCGGTCCTGATCCCAGGTGTTTCATGTATGATAACTTTTATATTATATACAGTAACATCAGATACCTGTCCTGATGCCAGGGGTTTTGTGTATGATGACTTTATATAAAAATAGAAAATAAATATGTTTTATGTTAATTAACTAAGATAGAGTAAGAAAAATTAACCACGGTTTATAAAAGAAAAATGTGGTATTTATTTGTTTAAACATGACTGAATACCATATTTTAAACTAAAAAAACACGGTTAATCTAATGTACCACAACCATTATTATTATTATTTTGTGGTTTACCATGGAAGTACAAAGCCCAGAGACTTTATTGTTTACAGTAAAACGTGGTCGGCTGTTTTTGCTAATGAAATCTTTAAAATATAACATTATAAAAACAAAAAATAACCTGTAAGATTGTTTTTTTTTTCCTTCGTTATCCACCGTGGTAGGTTCTTTATCCATAATAATCCTGTTTGAAATGACAACGCAAAAAAATAACCTGTACTGCGCATGATCGGTGACCTCTCAGTATTGTTTTTTTTTTTAAGGGGGCGTTTCCCAAACACAGACCGAGCCACTCCCATTTTATGTCGTGGTAATGAAACCCTTGGAATTTAGTGCATGCCGTCAGCGAGAATCATCTGTTCTCATGCAGTCTCATGCTCTCCACTCCTCCATGACCACCACAGAAGCTGCTCAGGATACAGTCTGGTCCAGGATTATGGGAACCTTGAAATCATGTCCTTGCAAATCTTGATTCAGCGCCAATCAGTGGCGCTGCATAGTCTCTGGGGGCCTTGGATGAGTATCCCCAGGTGGATCCCCATCTGATTTGTTGACAACCGGGCGGTGGATCCATTCCTTGGCAATTTGTGGGTTCTTCACTAGGCCTTTTCCCCTCGCAAAGAAACTTTCCAAAGACGTCTGTTTCTTAGTCATTTTGCTAGCTTGTGGGTTAAATTTTGGCACTCAAGTGACTGAGATGTAAGCAAGAGAAAATGGCCACTTTTCAAAGTAAAATATGGTTTTGACACAGATAATAAATAAATATAGATTTCTTGTGCAGCCTGGTACCACTTGATCCATGGCCAGGGGGTTGGGGACCACTCCTTTAGTTTTTTACCCTCAATAAATGCTTACTGCTGTTGTACGGTTTCTGCAATTTTTTCATCTTTGTCCTATTTCATTTATGCAAATGTACAAATTAATGATTAAAATGTGGTACCAGTGGAAAAGGGTCTTCTGTCGTGTTTATCCAATGTTCCCTCAGAAGCGTCTGCACCGTGAGCTTCAGCCTCCCTCCAGTGTGTAGCGCTGTGATCCAGAGATCGAGGCCTGCAGCCGACTCTCACAGACCCTCCAGGAGCCTCGCTGGACACCGAGAAACACGAGTCTGACAGTGAGCTTCCACTGACCGAGTAAAAACCTGACCACAAAAAAAAACAACAACCACACAATGAAAGATGAGCTGAGAGCGAGCAGCGCCTCAGGCTGACACATGATATAAATGATGGGACTGCCATTAAAGCCAGAGTTAATGTTTGCCAGAGAAAAGCGAGAGACCTGCCAAAAACAGAGAAACAATGTGTCATGGTGAAGTTGAAAGGTCAACACTGAATCATTTGTTTCAAAACTGAGCCTCCGGCCATTCAAACTCATGAGTCATATATGCTTGTGTGAAATGGATTACAATTTCATGCGGGCCTCGTTTCTCCTGGAAAGCTGAGAGGAAAATACTTCAGATTTTGGCATTTCACTGATTATTTATTTTCCCCGCTGGCTGACGAATTTCTGCTTTTTGTTTAAGGTTTCAGTGCTGAAGTGTTATGTTATTGCTAAAGTGTGTATTCTTTCCAACATTATGACTGAATTGAGGCAACTGCAAAGAGATAGATTTTCTGTAAACAGGGTTTCTGCAGATATCAAAATATCAACTTTAAGACTTTTTAAGACCATTAAGTATTAAATTTAAGACCTGTATCACAATATCAAAAACATGCATACACATAAAAAGAGAATGCAAAATAAAGGTAAAATAAATGTATTCAAATTGAACAGTACTAAAGACAGGTTAGATGTACCATTGAACTACAGAAAAAAAAAAAAAAACATCTTAAAGCTGATTTATACTTTCGCCTGGCGCTGCATTCCGCACCTCACGAAACAGACTTTTATACTTGACACGTTCACCATTAAGATATTCTTTTAAATGACAGGGAATGGTCAACAGAAACAGACAGTACAATCAGACGGATAAACAGAGTAGAAAGTTTCCGGAACTACGTCATATCATTAATATCACTGAAGATTTTTAAAATAATTATTTTTTATTATTTTTAATAATTATAAATATTTTTATAACCATTCAAGATGTAGGTTAAAACATCTTGACAAAAAACAAAAAAAAAGATCTTGACAAAAAAAAAATACTAATACTACTAATACTTTCCTTCTTAGACTTTACAGACCTGAAACTTGCCTACAGCACTCATTCATTGTTGCTCTTATAGTTGTGTAAATTGCTTCCTTGTCCTCATTTGTAAGTCTATAAGTCTTATGGCAAGAATTCATTCATTCATTCATTTTCTTGACGGCTTAGTCCCTTTATTAATCCGGGGTCGCCACAGCGGAATCCAGCAAGTTTTTACGCAGCGGATGCCCTTCCAGCCGCAACCCATCTCTGGGAAACATTCACACACACATTCATACACTACGGACAATTTAGCCTACCCAATTCACCTGTACCGCATGTCTTTGGACTGTAGGGGAAACCGGAGCACCCGGAGGAAACCCACGCGAAGGCAGGGATAACATGCAAACTTCACACAGAAACGCCAACTGAGCCGAGGTTCGAACCAGCGACGTTCTTGCTGTGAGGCGACAGCACTACCTACTGCGCCACTGCCTCGCCCCTATGGCAAGAATAAAAGCAAAAAAAAAAAGGTACACACTAAAAATACTGACTTTCTTTTTGCCCACTCAAACATTCACACATTACTATCTGGCTAGTTTCTGTCCTCTACTTATAAGATAAAAAGGCAATAATGGTCCAACATTTCTGACCATTATCACCAATAAAGCCTAGAAATTGTGCATCGATACATTGTAAACTGATATGTTCATACATTCCAGTTATCAAAGATATCATTTGTTACTACATTTTAGTTTGTACCTTTTTTTTTTTTTTTTTTTACAAAAAATGTTTTAAATTCAAAATTGTAACATAAACATCAGTGTAAAACCTATGAATTGTGGAAAAACATATTCTGTAGTATTGTTTAGAGCTGAAGCTGAGTTGAACTGTTCTTTTTGTGTGAATGCTGAGGAAACGGTAGTATATTCACTTTGTTCATGTCATTACATTCAGGAGTTTTGGAATAATATGCATTTCTTTTCAAGAGTAAGCTGTAGAAGAGTAAAAAACGTACACACAGCATCTTAAAGCATTCATTCTTTCATTTTCTTGTCGGCTTAGTCTCTTTATTAATCTGGGGTCACCACAGCGGAATGAACCGCCAACTTATCCAGCACGTTTTTACCCATCCCTGGGAAACATCCCCAAACACTAACCCAGAGCACCCGGTGGAAACCCACGCGAACGCAGGGAGAACATGCAAACTCCACACAGAAACGCCAACTGAGGCATCTTTAAGCAATGCCTGCTAAATTCTGATATTTGAAATTATAATAACATTTCACAATACATGTATTTATTCTCTAAAATAATAACTTCCACAAACTTTTAACAGTATTTTTTTCCATTTTTGAGGCTTCAGGTTAGTCATCCATCGAACTGAACACAACACAATGCCAGGAATAACCAGCTGTGACGAAATAATTATATAACTCTCCAAATGCCAAATACTAAAAAGGGAAACAATACAGCAGAACAATGACTAATAATCAAGAGCTTTGGAGGAGCACCTCGACACGGCATGGTTCAACGGCTCTTCAGCCTTGATTAAAGCTCTGAACACACAAAACAGACACGAGTGCTCTCTTATGAAATTATTTTGTGCCAGTAAAAAAAAATGAATGTAGCTTAATATACATTCCCAAAAAACATCAAAAATATACCATCACAAAAAAAGAAAAACACTGAATAAAATGCTCTCCAAATATGCTTTCAAGAGTTCACACTTAGCTGATGATTGATAATAAAGCTAGTTTGGCGTGCTGTCCCGGGAGAGAGCCCTGAGCTTATAAGATCCTCGAGCCCTGGGCTCCCTCCCGTTGCAAGGCTTGAGTGGAGTTTGAGCTCAGGTAGATCTCGATGACTCCCCCTCTTGCTTGTTGTAGCTAAGTGTCAGATATGGATGCTGAAAGGTGTACTCAGAGTTTAGCTAATGTATTTGGATTAATTGTTTAGAGTGAACTGTGGGAGGAAACCGGAGGACCCGGGGAAAACCCACGTGACCACGGGGAGAACGAGCAAACTCCACACAGAAATGCCGTCTGGTTTGGAAAGGAATTAAACCAGGGGCATTCTTGCTGTGAGGCAACAGCGCTAACCGCTGGCCACCGTGACGCCCGATTGAAAGGAGGGAAAGTAGGGTTGGGTGGGGGGGTTTCTTCAAGACGAAGATATTAGCCCCTTTCACACAGTGATACCGGTAAATACCTGGAAAACTTCCGGAACGACTTTACCGGTATATTCAAAAAAGCGCTGTTCACACAGGCGAGGACGTTACGGACATTTTCCGGAAAAGAGCATTCACACATCCATTCCAAAATACCGGTAAATTCTGACATCATTCACCACAAATGAGCTTTAAACGGCTGCGCTTGTATTTGTAAACATTTGACTAAATTACAAACTCTGTGGATGATCAATATTGTGAACAACTTTCGCAGGATCACTTTCGCATGTCGAGATGTTCATAATATGTGCGTGTACAGGCGCTCACAGGTTGTTTCACAGGCACACGCAAAGCTTGAAGGTAAACAAACAACGGCTTATCATAAGCATCTCATCGATGATTATTTACACAGTTGGCATTAAGAAGAACATATAAACGTTATCTGACTAACTTCTAGCAGCTAAATGTGTCTGGAAAAATATTCAAAGGCTTTTATTCTCACAAACCGCGCGGACGTAAATGCGTCTGACTGTTGTGATTGGCTAAAGCAGACGTCTCACGTCAGCACGTTCTAGACGTGCACGCGCTTATTACGGCAATCTTCCTCCTGCATTCACACAGCGCAGTATTCCGGCAAATTGCCGGTAATGTTACAACTTCTCTTTCCGGAAAATAGCCAGAACGAATTTACCGGTATTTTCAAAAAGGACCTGTTCACACATACAACCTTTCCGGAAAATTGCCGGCAGGTCTGTATGTTTGAAAGGGGCTATTGAGATGAGAAAAGTCTGGTTATTTATAGTGAGTTAGGAATCGTCTGAGAGGATAATCAGTCATTAGCTAAAGTTGGAACAGCTGTGAACAATCATAAGCACGTGATCCTCTCGAAATTTGTTTATAAATAAACTTCACTTATTCTTTAACAATTTTCAAAGATTTGTTTTGCAAATCATCATTTGAGTATGCAGTTTAGTGAGTAATGCTCACCATATTTTGGTACAAACATCAGTGGGTGGCATTAACAGTGGTCGACTCTGATTGGCTAGTGAGATTTTGATGGACAGCTCTGACAGTGTGTAGAGAGTTATTGATGGCTGCTTTCAAAGAACTGCTTCATGAAGCTTTGAATCGTTTATGAATCTTTTGTTTTGAATCAATGGTTCAGAATGCATTTCAAACTGGCAAGGTCGTGTAAATTTCAGCAAACGTAAAGCATACTCACACTATGCTATCCGAACCGTGCCCATGCCCGTTTCCTGGATCGTTTGAGAAGTGTGAGTGCTCTGAATCGGGCTTAGGCACGGCTCACTTGGTCAGCCCTGGCAGGTTGGAAAAGGTGTGCCAGAGCGCGGTTCACTTGGGCTCAGGTGCGATACGCTTGTATCGAGTGCAAAGCACACTATGAATGATTGATTTAGTAACGCAAACTTCCCTCTTGCTCCATTTATTTTACGCTTTGTTCATTTTTACTGGCACAATTGTAATTCTATACTCTTCTAAATGAATGTGGAGGATGAGCACCTGAGCTGGGTCTGGAGTCGCTGCCAGTGAAGTCTGGAGTTGGAGAGGAAAGCAGATCAGACGGGACGTCCCAGGACAGAGTGGACCAGCGGGAGCTTATGCCCTCTCCTGTAGAGGCCAGACAGGACAGGTCGGGGTTTGTAGGAGACAGACTCTGAAACAGATGGAGGAGTCCTGTTACTACACATGCAAATCTTGTGTGTGTGTGTGTGTGTGTTCACATTGCATCTGTAGATAAACACTAATCTATCATGATGATGCATCCCAGAGAGAAGCAAAGCACCGCCTACTCACCTGTCAATCAAGACCTGCATTAAAACAAAGGGCTTTTTGTAAACAGTTTTGAACATCCAGTGTCATCCAATAAAAAAAAATGAAAGAGAAAATGCATGCATGAGTCAGTGCACAACATTACAGAATATCAGCTTCATATCCAGGTGCAATGTGAAATATGCTGTTTAGAGCTAAAGAAAATGTATATACACACTTATTCTGACCACCTACATTTGAAAATATAAAAGAATAAGTGTTTATTCCTTCATTCATTTTCTTTTTGGCTTAGCTTTATTAATCAGCGGAATAAACTGCCAACTTATACAGCGGATGCTCCTCCAGCTGCAACCCATCACTAGGGAAACACCCATACACTCTCATTCACACATGGACAATTTAGCTTACCCAGTTCACCTATAGCACATGTCTTTGGACCTGTGGGGGAAACTAGAGCACCCGGAGGAAACCCACGCAAACACAGGGAGAACCAGCGACCTTCTTGCTGTGAGGCGAAGTGGGGTTATTTTAACATGATTAAATCTAAGCAGAAAATTGATACTTAATATTTTATTTTCACAAAAGTACTTTGAAAAATCTATGGGAATAAAATGAATTTAACTATTTACTTTAATTTTATTATAATATATTAAAAATTTATATATATCATTGTGATGCAAACACAAAAATGCTAAAAGAAAATCTCATATTTGAGCTATGTAATATTGTTAAAATAGTAGTAATATTGTTAAAATACCCCAAGGTTAATGCAATGAGTTATGTAATTGTTGTCATATAAATAACTTAATAATGGTGGAAAAGGGTTAAATAAATAATGATTTTTAGAGTATATATATATATGTGTGTGTGTGTGTGTGTGTGTGTGTGTATAAATGTATGTATATACATATACATACATACATACATATATTTATACAACAGTTCTGGCTGTTCATTCTGCTGTGGAGACCCCAGATTAGGAAAAAGCCGAAAAGAAAATAAATGAACGAATATACAACAGTTCTTAAATCTGATTGGGTGAAAGCTGTGAGATATTCCATTAACAGCACTCATACAGCCTCTTCACCATTTTGTATTACTCCGCCCACTAACAGTGACAGCAGATTAATAAACTCACTAAAGTTTGACAAATAGTGCAGCTGTTGGACAACATAATGTACTTTTGAGGCTTTTTAGATGAGAATGCGGTTGTTTAAATTCCAACTATGCTGTTTATAAGGATAGTGCCTATTTTAAATATGTATAATTTCTAATATTCACCGCGTTTACGGCCATCAGTCTGCTATACTAAGCAGAGCAAAGACAGCTGACTTTGTCCATCCTTAAGATGGCGTCAGAGACCACATAATAACTCCTTAAAGGAGAAAAACTATTTAAGTAAAAAAAAGAAAGAAATGCCCGTATGTGTTTAGCGCTTTCCTTATCGCAAACACTTCTGTCATAATTTTATAGACATTTCCCAGTATTTCTCTGTTGCAATAGAGATATCACAATAAATAACCCTGAAAAAGCTAAAGCAGCGCAATCACTACCAGATTACCAGAATTAAGCAGAAAACAGTACAGAACATACAAAGTTCGATTCTAATCTATTAACATGAAAAAAACTAACTAAACCGAAAAGAAAATGAATGAAATGATAAAGTATGCTGCTTTAACTAAGGTTGATTGTGTTCAATATTGAATAGAATAATGTCTTAATGCAGTGTGATTCTACATTTAACATATTGAATTTTTGTCATTTAATACTGTTCGACTCCACCGAAAACCTTAAAGTGTTGTTTATTTCAGTTTTGTTGTTTTGTTATTTTGCTTTGTTTATTTTATGCAGATGCACTCGCCTACAAATTCAATCAATTCCAATTCCAATCAATATAAAATTAGTAATTGTTACCAAATGGAGTCATCTTGTAAAACTATATTCATATCACAATATATATATACGTAATTGTATATAAATATATAAGAAATTAAGAAATATAAGATATAAGAAATTTTAAGAAATGCCGGACTTTCGCGAGTGAGTTGCTGCCGCGACGAGGCGGGGTGGAGGATTACGACACTGGCTCAGCATCATGACATTTATTAGTCATCTACGATGGATGATTTCATCGTCTATCGACCAAACCCTAATCTATTTATATATATATATATATATATATATATATATATTTATGTATTTTTTTTTTTTAAGACAACTTTCAAAGATTTTATAAAAGCATTAAATTTTTATATTGTAAATAATCTTTTTCTAAATAATAAGTGAATAAATATTTAGTAATAATGTACAAATATTTACCATTGCTGTTAAGGTGAGAGAAAGTAGCTAAATATTTTAGTTTATTTATTATATGATAAACTGAAATGTGACACCAATGCAATGTTTTTTTTCTCTTTCTCAAAAATGTCGTTTTCACAATTCTTTAGGACTGCATTGGGGATTGAGTGGATTGAAATTTTTAGGGAGCAGTTATTAGATTAACTACGACTAAACTAACCAATCAAAATAGATCTATCTTACGCTTTACCACTGACGACAATGCCTGACACATGCAGTCCTGAAATCAGAGACGCTCTCCTCGAAATACGACCACAACTACATGCATCTGAGATGTAAACAACACATCGTCTCGGCTGACCTCTTGTGATCAAATAACTTGAAACGAACGCTAATACCAGGATGAAAGTCATTTATCAGTGATGTATATATTTACAAAACAGTACACCTGTAGGAGGAAGCCACAGCATTAAGCCTGCATTTCTAAACAGTCTTTAACAGAGTCTCATGAAGGCAAAGCTTCAGTTAAAGTTCACTCAGAAGCTTTAACTCTCTTATCTGCATGAAGTGTTTCACTGTTCCTGATCCCAAACCTCCCCCTTACACAATGAGTCTCCCACTTCTGAGGAATCCCATCAAACCCTGAGACTATTGTGGTTTAAGTCCGATCGGCCTTCTGTCAGACTTTTAGCAGACAATGCAGGTGATGCATTGGCCAAATGAAAAAAAAAAAAAAAAAGTCGGGGGAGGGCCGTTAATAAGCAGAGGGCGAAGAAAGACAGATGATGAAACAAAGGACAGACGGAGAAAAGAAGGGGGGATAATGGCTTTAGAAAGACAGACTTTGACCAGGCTTATCTCTGCTCCAGCAGTTTACCCACAACTCAGACTCCAAAAATACACAGCTGTGGAAAACATTAAGACGACATGTTAAAAACTGAAAGTGTCTCTGGATTCTTTAGGAATGGGTTTAAAGTAACATGTTAATGTATGTTTTATTATATCAGAACATTTCTTTTAAAGATTAAAATAAACACATTTAAAGCATTTCTCCCCCTTTTCCATCAAATGTCGATATCTTAGAAACACTTTACAATAAGGTTTCATTAGTTAATGTATTAACTGACATGAACAAACAATGAACAATACATCTATTACAGTATTTATTCCTCTTTGTTAACACAAAACACAGTTTTTACTAATTGACAGTGCAGGAGCCAATGTTAACTTCAGGTTTTAATAAGGCATTAGTAAACGTTGAACTATGATTAATAAATGCTGTACTAGTGTTGTTCATTCTTGGATCATGTTTGTAAATTAACTAATGAAACCTTAATGTAAAGTGTGACTAATTTCTTAATTAATAACGTTCTTTAAACGTCAGTATTGTGTTATCTGAAAATCTGAAGTCTAAAAAAGGTCAATTTTTTTTTTTAATTTGCCTAAATTCCGAAGTCATTTGCAAAACTCAACAAACAGTTTTACTAAAACATATATATATATATGCCAGATGTATATAAAGCTGAAGCCAGAATTATTAGCCCCCCTGTGAATTTTTATTTTCTTTTTCCAAATATTTCTCAAATGATGTTTAACAGAGCAAGGAATTTTTTCACAGCATGTCTGATAATATTTTTTCTTATGGAGAAAATCTTATTTGTTTTATTTCAGCTAGAATAAAAACAGTTTTAAATTTTTTGAAAAACATTTTAAGGTCAATATTATTAGCTTCATTAAGCTATTTTTTATTTCGATAGTCTACAGAACAAACCACTGTTATACAATAATTTGCCTAATTACCCTAACCCGCCTAGTTAACCTAATTAGCCTAGTTACACCCCATTCACACGGGGCTTCAACGTAAGCTTGACTGAAAGCGTGTCTGAAGTTGGGGCTGAAGCGATCGTCATAGCAGCGTCAGCCAATGAAATTCAGTCAACAATAGGCCACTGACTAGCAGGTGTATTTGCATACAGCGATCTGATTGGCTGACGCTTCCCTCGGCGCTTGAAAAGTTGAGCTAGTCCCAACTTCTGCAGCAAGCAACACCTCTGAAGCGGTGCCGACGGATCCACAATGCAGTTTGGCAACGCCTGACGTCACCCATTCAAAGTTAATGGGAAGCGTTGACGCTGACGCCACGTGTGAATGGAGCGTTAAGCCTTTAAATGCCACTTTAGGCTGTATTGAAGTGTCTTGAAAAATATCTAGTCAAATATTATTTACTGTCAGCATGGTAAAGATAAAATAAATCAGTTATTCGAAAAGAGTTATTAAAACTATTATGTTCAGAAATGTTAAAGAAATCTCTTCGTTTAACAGAAATTGGGGGAAAAATAAACAGTGGGGCTAATAATCTAGGAGGGCTAATAATTCTGACTTCAACTGTGTATGTAAGAAGAGAAACAAAAGCAAAGCATGAGCAGGACATTTGGGGGAAGAAAAGATGTCCATCTCATGAAAGAGAGCATAAAGAGACTAATATAGAGAGTTTTGAAGAAAGTAGAGACGGGGGAAGGGTTGCCTAGTGAGAGGAACAGCATGAAGGAGGCATCTCTTCTGTGAGACCCCCCTCCCAAAAAACACCAGCAGTCCTGGAGAGAGAACTGCCTCCCCCACTTCACTTCAGAGAACCGTCAGCCTCTCTTCTCTTCTGCCCTCGCTCTCTCCTTCTCCTCTCCTCTCCTCGCCCACACATCCGATTTAGCAGCAATACTTTAACTCTCTCTCTGCTGGAGGAACACGTGCACTGACATTTCCACGTGCACTGGACAAAAAAAAAACACCTATTTCTCACACGCTGCTTCCATCCACATAATATTGTAATCGAACATACAAAATGGCCAAGATGCATGTAAACTGTTCAAAATGTTTGTAAAAATATCTGAGGTTTGAAATATAGTTCATTCATTCATTTTCCTTCAGCTTAGTCCCTTATAAGCAGGGGTCGCCACAGTGGAATGAACCGCTGACTATTCCAGCATATGTTTTAAGCAGCGGATGCCCTTCCACCCATACACTCTTACATTAACACACCCAGTTTTACCCAATTCACCTATAGCATGTATCTTTGGACTGTGGGGGAAACCAGAGCACCCGGAGGACCAACAACCTTCTTGATGTGAGGCGACAGTTTAATAAAAAAATAAATAAACAAACATAAAAAAATCTCTTGACTTTGCTACAACAGATAATGCAAATATCAACTGATTCAGACCCTGTTTTAACTCAACTCAACTCAATTTATTTCTAGAGCACTTTCAACAATCCACAAGCGGTACCAAAGTGCTGTACATAAAACAGATAAAACACATGCAAACATACACAGGACCAAGATCCATAAACTCACAACACATGATTAAAAGATAAAGAAAATAATTGTTTTCAGTGACCTCTGAAAACACTCATAAGTTGGAGCTGTTCTTAAGGAGAGTGGAAAATCGTTCCAAAGTCTTGCAGCTGCTGCAGAAAAAGCTCTGTCACCCTGACAAAGTTTATATCTGTACCCATTTCACTGGAATTATTAGCATGCCTTTTCTGTGATTTGATTACAAGTGGTGAGCTGAGATTTTACTGTTTATATCTAGTATTACTGTTCATATCTACCTGGTATTAAAAAAAATATATAAAAGCCTTTAGCCCTATTTGGATAGCACTTGTTTTCTAAACGACGTTTGAGTTTTAAGTTCTTTTCAGTGGGCATCTGTCATTTCATGTATCAGACGGGACTGACATTTCTGTGTTTATTACGGAGGTAGGAGTGTCTGTTTTTTTACATGTGGCCATTGCACAAGACCACATGTTCAGGATGCGTGGATTGCATATGGTCACATAAAGTAAAACATCCCAACTTTTTAGGGCTCTATTTTAACGATCTAGGTGAAAACCCTAAAGAGCAGGGCGCAAAAGCATTAAGGGTGTGTCAGAATCCACTTTCGCTATTTTAAGGACAGAAAAATCCGCTTTGTGCAGGGTTGTGCTTATTCTCAATGTGTTATGGGTGTGTTTTGATAATAAACCAATCAGAGTTTCATTTCTCATTCCCTTTAGGAGTTAGTTGGTCCGCGCCATAGCGCATTTGCTATTTACATGGCAGACATTGTAAGTGGAAAAACAACACTTCACGAGCCAGAAAACAGTTAAACAGAGCATCTGCAGCACCAGAATGAGAGAATCAATCATTCTTTACTTTCACTTTCACTCTGATTGTGTTGTAGGCACAGACATCCATTAGCCTACATAATTAATTTCATTTGGTAAGCGCAAAGATCTGTTTCAAAACTATTTTTAAATTCAGTTCTAATGTCCACCAAACGAATAAATGAACAATAATAATGAAGTGTGCTCAAAAAAAACAAATACACATGCTGTCCCCCATATAATCTAAAACCTGTAAGGTGAGCAAACCTAAGCTTGTTTTTAATAAGACAAATATACATATGGATTTAATAAGTAATACAACTAATAATAATAATAACATTAAACATAAGCAAATTGTCATGAATAAACTGAAAAAGCCTCCGAGGTGAAGAAGGCATGGAGGCAGTGGTTTTATATTTATGTAGAAAATAATCTTGTTTGTAATATATTATTCCTTCAATTCTTTTTTTATTTGTTAAGATATTTGTGTATTGATGTACATCCTGTGTGTATTAAGTGTGCATCAAGTGTGTATTAAGGTAGGCGCACAACTAAAGCGCTCTGCGCTGGACTTTGGACCTGCTCTCAGCTGGTCTATTGCTCAGTCTATTTTAGTTCCTCAAAATAACAATGCGCCAACAATGCGCCTTAACACGCCTCTTATATAGACTGAAACACCCATTAATCCACAAAGTGGCACAAATAGATTTGCTATTTAAACAACCTGGTGGAAAATGGAAAATTGGTGTTGTGCTGGTCTAAAAACAGCAACACATCATAGAAACACGTCTTGCACCTTATTGCACCGGGTGTGTGATAGGACCCTTGGTGTTTAAACATTTTATAAAACAATATTCATTCATTCAATCATTTTCTTGACGGCTTTGTCCCTTTATTAATCTAGAGTCGCCACAGCGGAATAAACCGCCAACTTATCCAGCAAGTTTTTACGCAGCAGATGCCCTTCCAGCTGCAACACCCATCTCTGGGAAACATCCACACACACACACACTCACTCTCATACACTACAGACAATTTAGCCTACCCAATTCACCTGTACCGCATGTCTTTGGACTGTGGGGGAAACCGAAGCACCCGGAGGAAACTCACGCGAACGCAGGGAGAACATGCAAACTCCACACAGAAACACCAACTGAGCCGAGGCTCGAACCAGCGACCCAGCGACCTTCTTGCTGTGAGCCAACAGCACTATAAATTATAGTGGTTTTATAGAACTTCTTTCAATAAACCCACTGGAATAACAGGTGTCACTTTATTTTGACGGTCTCTTTAACACATTTTGTTGAGTTTAAGTTACATTGCATCTACATGCCAACTAATTCTCATTAGATGACTGTTAGGTTGGGGTTAGGATTAGTGTGTTGACATGTATTTGCAAAGTTTCTTGTACTCAGGTAAATGTTGAAGGAGCAGCATCAACAGATATTAAGCAGACAGTCTACTAATACTCAACTGAGAATTGATTGGCATGTAGTTGCAATACAACTTTTAGTGAACAAAATGTGCAATAGGACCATCAAAATAATGTCTTACAGAATAATGTTTTATAATCATAACTTTAATTTTGAAGTACATTATTAGTGGAGAATCGCGATGCCGGCTCAGCTTTGTGATGTCTATCAGCCATCGGGGATGGATGATGGCATCATTTATCCCAATCCAACCCTAATGTGGACATATATCTGCAAAACTTTTATTCTGATGGGCAGGGCAACTTGTTGAGCAATGATGCTGGGCAATTTTGCAGAGCGATGTTGCTTGGCTATTTTTCTATTAAGAATGGGCAACAGTATTGTATCTGTACCCATTGCCCTAATTAGTTACTCTGTGTCTCACCCAGTTGCATACTTATGGCATAATTTCCCAAAGTTAGTCAGCAATTTAGAAAGCATTAAGAAAACAACACGGTTGTTGCTGTATGGACACGTTTTTCCTTGCCAAAATCTAAATGATGTCCAGAACTGCTTTGAAATGATATGTGCTGGCTGTATAGCAAAACTGACTTGCCCGACACAACACGTATACCTCCCAAAGTCTCTAATTCGTTTATGTACATCTAGACAGAATCTATACTGCATTATCCCGGTATACAGTTGCAATTTATTTCATTTCACCAGGAAAGGGAATTGGAAGAAGCATTTGCTCAATGGGGGAAACCTGATACGGGGCTCACACAGGGTCCGCTGGCCCTTCTCCAGCTAGCGATCAATTGCTGAAGGAGGATGGAAGCTGCGTTATTTGAGGCTAATGATGCAAATGGACATAAAATAATGGATATAATGAGGTGCACATCCAGTCTGGCATCAGCTCCATTGACAAAGGAATTACTCATTCAATTCACTCATTGACACAGGAAATGGATTAACGTCATTTTATAATAGCAAGGTGAGTTCAGTGGGAGGAAGCAGGAAGAGATTTTCAGCCGCTGAATAGCAGGAATCAACCTTTTGACCAAAAAACCTATCATAATTCCAATAAAAAAAAGCCTATATGCATTAGGGCTGCACAATATATCGTTTCAGCATCGATATCACAATGTGATCATTTGCAATCACAGGATATGAAATGTTGAGTCTGTTATAATCAATGCGGGCTCATTCTGATTACGTACCCCTATATATGTTTCTGGAGAGAGCATATTAATACAATTTTTGCTGTTTTTGTTTTTGGGAATCCACCAAAGGCCGATGTTTACACATTTTCAGATCCCAAATATCTCTCGCAAGTGCCATTCGCACCTGTTGTTCTCACATAAATCGACCAGAGGTCGCTGTCGACTGACTGACTGATCAACCGACCGATCCCCCCACCCACTTCCCAAAACCCAACCGCAATGTTTTAAAAAGCAATCCAGAAAAAGAAAAGCCCCCTGACATTTACCACATTTTCATATTTTACCATATTCTAACCCTGTTATTTACTTGTTTATTTTATTTTTTGGCTTTTGTTTTTTTGTCTCATCCGCTTTCTGGAACCGTTCTTCACTGGACTTGAACTCTGTTGTCACAGTCAACTCTGCTCTGCATCATAAGTCTGCCGACATACATGTCGAGCTACCGGACAAACTGGTAGTAGCGAAAAGCCGTCCATATGGAGGTAATCAATCCAGAGAACGATTAAACACTATTTTAATTTTAATTGTAATTTTTTTTCTTTATTCATTCATTGATTTATTTTCTTTCCAGCTTAGTCCCTTTATTATTTAGGGGTTGCCACAGCGGAATAAACCACTAAATTATCCAGTTTTACGCAGCGGATGCCCTTCCAGCCGCAACCCATCACTAGGAAACACCCATACACTCCTGCATTCACACACATCCACTACGGCCAATTCAGTTTATTCAATTCATCTTTAGCTCATGTCTTTGGACTGTGGAGGAAACCAGAGCACCTGGAGGAAACACACGCCAACACAGGGAGTACATTACAGATGGGTAGCGAAATTCTGTACTTTATCGGTATCATTGCTAAAATATCAAATACCAAAGTATCGATAAGCTCTGACATTAACGGTTCTACTGTAGGTACAAGAGAATTATTGCTGAATAAACATTACGTACATTAGCATAATTTAACTGACCAAACTTTTCTAATTTGCGAAACTTGATATTCATCTGCACACACAGTTGGCAATCTCATAGGAAATCCTCGTGTGTCCACCCAATAGTACAACGGCGAGCGAGTCAAGTTCAGACGCCTTGACAGTTCTCTGAGACTCGCACTAGCACACACACTTAACTCGACACTGACTCACGCAGACACTGCTCTGAGCTTGCGTTTAATAAATAAATAGAGAGGCGGAGAGAACCAAACGGTCAACAGGTTGTACTTCCCAAGTAGACACCGACAATGCTCGTTGCAACAAACGCAACAACTTGTTTTCTTGTACAAGCGGAAACGCAAGCAATCTGGCTAAGCATCTTCAAAAGTGCATTAACTGCAGAAAGACAAATGAAAAGTTTCTACTGCCTAGCTACCAACGGTACATTACACACATCCTTATGCTAGCAGTCAATCACATAAGGTCGATCTAAATTAGTATAATATTAGAAGTTAAATAAACACACACATTTGGTTAGATTTAAAACAGCATTTTTATGCAGTAGCCTAAATACATCTTAAACATTTACATGCTTTTGCTTCACTGTATTTACAAATAAAGCCAATGACTAGCCTGATAATAAACTATGCTTATTAGGAAATAAAAAATATATATATATTTTTAAATTGCAAAAAAAGTACTGATAAAAGAACTGTTAAAGTACCGAACCGATAAGTGGTATTGATGAAAGTAGTAATATCATTAAAACCTTAACAATACCCATCCCTAGAGAACATGCAAACTCCACACAGAAATGCCAACTGACCCAGCCGGCGCTCAAATCAGCGACCTTCTTGCTGTGAGGCGATTGTGCTACCCACTGCGCCACTGTGATGCCTTTTTCTTTGTTTACAAGATTTTCATTCAGATGTACACATCTACAGAATCATCCCAGTTAATCTAAATTGGTAAATTCCCTAAAAAATAGAGATGTTCAAATCTCCGTTAGTCATTTCACAATATACAGCGGGGAAAATAAGTATTGAACACGTCACCATTTTTCTCAGAAAACATATTTCGAAAGGTGCCGTTGACTTAAAATTTTCACCAGATGTTTATGGCTAACGAATAAATTCATATATGCAAAGAAAACAAATCTAATTAGTTTACAAAATAAGTTATGTGCAATAAAATGAAGGGAAGAACGTATTGAACACATGAAGAAAGGGAGGCGTACAAAGGCAGTGAAAGCACAGACAGCAGCTGAAATCTCTCAGTAGTTCTTCAGCAACACTCTGCCGTTATTGTCAATGAATACCCCCATAGAAAAATTTCTCTGGCCCAGATCTGGCCCACAATATCAGCATTTACTTGGCCCACATGTCGCAGTGAATTACGGTACATGACTGGAACAAATCTGGCTTCCACACAAGTGGCAAACATGGATCATATTTGGGCCAAGTCTCAGCCAAGTTACCTTTAACTGGGCCAGATTTGTTGGTGTGTCACGACTGCAATGTTTTTTATAAACCCATGAAGCATTTCGCTTTATGGCTGTGCTTTGTCTTGAAGGGACCTGATTGATAGAATTTTTTCTTTGCTTAAGAATAATTTAAATGTATTTTAAAAGTGGGTCAAGATAGGCCAAACTTAGGTGGCTTACATATACATTTAAACATCTGGGCCAAATACTACACTTGATATCTGGCCCAAGTCTTGAGTGCCACCTCAGCCAAACCTGGGCCATGTTTGGCCCACATGCTGCATGCCAGTGTTGAACGAATGCCTGCTGTGCCAGCTTTATGCCAAATCCAGGCCAGAATTCTTTGCTACCTGGCTATCAGCTGCTTCAGTCCAACATCTACATTAGCAGGATGATGAAGATGAAACCAGGGTGGACATTTCAGCAAGACAATGATCCAAAACACAGCCAAGCAAACTCTCAAATGCTTTCAGAGAAAGAAAATCAAGCTGTAGAATGGCCCAGCCAATCACCTGCCTTCAATCCAATAGAAAATACAGAATAAAGATCAGATTTAATAGACGAGACCCACAGAACAATATCTTTTTACTTATTTTCCCCGCTATATATCGCAGACTAGGAAAATATCCCAATGTTAGATTTTTCCAATATGGTGCAGCCCTAATATGCATGTTAGAGATGAAACCAGATACTGCAGTCCATCCTAGCGAGGGGTTAACATATCAGTCGCTCTGCAAGGCACACCCCCGTTCTCCATCTCTCTGTCCGTTTCCCTCCATCCGCTCTTTTTTATCTCTCCCTCAGCGGGTAGCAGGAAAGGTGATATCTGTGACGCCGACAACAGAAACATTTCTCCATGTGGTGTTTATGCAAATGGAAGTGGCGTAGGTGGAGAGCCAACAACATTGCCCTGATGATGACTAATACTTTTTGTCTCATGATACATATTGCTGCTTCTCATGCAGGCGTTTCACTGGACTTGTAAAGTGTTCTTTAAAAGGCTTTCTGAAATTTGCAAAAACACTTTTGTGCGCCATGAAAGCGAGGGCTCGTAATCACACGGCTTTGATCTCCGAGATGCTAGCCTGGATAATTATATAAATGACCTATAATAAACGAGGAACTTGAGAAATAATTGATGAGCTACTTTCCACAATTAAACGTGCATCATATTTGTGGGTCTCACTGTCCATTATTTAGGACACACAATGGAGCTTCTACAGTCTCCTACATACTCTCACTTCCCACCTTCTCCCATTTCACACACACACCTGAACCGCACCTGTTAGGTGTCCACGGACCTCAAACATCACCATGACACATCGACATTTTGTAACTAAAGAGCGATAACTGTATGTTGGTGGTTCTTTCCACTGTGGGGACCCCTGACATTATATGACGTTAATATTAGGTTAGATTTAGGTCATGACGTCAGGTGACCAAAATTCAATGTCTAGCCAGCATCTGAGAACGACGTTATTTTGATGTCAAATTACGTTGATATTTGGTTGATTTTAGGTTGTGTTGGAAAGTGACCAAAATCCGATGTCTGATAGATGTCATAGTGGTAACGTCCACACAACGTCAAGGTGTAACATTATTAGACGTTGATATTTGGTTGATTTTAGGTTGTGTTGGAAAGTGACCAAAATCCGATGTCTGATAGATGTCATAGTGGTAACGTCCACACAACGTCAAGGTGTAACATTATTAGATGTTGATATTTGGTTGATTTTAGGTTGTGTTGGAAAGTGACCAAAATCCGATGTCTGATAGACGTCATAGTGGTAACGTCCACACAACGTCAAGGTGTAACATTATTAGATGTTGATATTTGGTTGATTTTAGGTTGTGTTGGAAAGTGACCAAAATCCGATGTCTGATAGACGTCATAGTGGTAACGTCCACACAACGTCAAGGTGTAACATTATTAGACATTGATATTTGGTTGATTTTAGGTTGGAAATTGAACATTGACGTCGGCCTGACGTTGGGTTCTGACCTCAACACGATTTTCGATTCCAAACATATTCAAACGTCCCCACAACGTTGGGGTACATTTGTGTACAACGTCAAAATGGCATCATGTTGACGTCCTGTGCCTGCAGGGAAGGAACTAAGCCAAAAAGAATATGAATGAACGAACTGTACATCATCACTCTGCTTATTATGAACATGCACTCTGCCACATTAACTGATTGTGCTCTTTGAAGCAGGATGGATTCTGATTGGCTGTTTAGTAATTTCATCTCATTTTCGTTTGCTTATCCGAGGCTGGGTCACGGGTGCAGCAGTTTTAGGAGAGAACCCCAGACTCTCCTCTCCCCAGACACTTTCTCCAGCTCTTCCGGGAGGATCCAGCGTGTTCTGGGTATTCCCCAAGGCCTCCTCCAGGAACACCTCCCTAGGTAGGCGTCCAGGAAGCATCCGAAACAGATGCCCAAGCCACCTCAGCTGACTTCACTCGATGTGGAGAAGCAACGGATCTACTCTGAGCTCTTCTCGGGTGTCAGAGCTCCTCGCCCTACCTATAAGGGTGCGCACTGCCACCCTGCGAAGGAAACTCATTTTGGTCGCTTGCATCCGAGTTCTTTCGGTCATGACCCAGAGCTCAAGACCATAGATGAAAGTAGGAACGTAGATTGACGGGTAAATCGAGAGCTTTGCCTTTCAGCTCAGCTCCTTCTTTTTTGTAATTTTTTCTGTGTCCGATTATTTGTAGAACTTTATTATTATTATTAATATAGTTGTCAACCTTTGATATGAACTAGGGCTGCATGATATTGGAAAAAACGTACATTGCAATATTTAGATTTTCTGCAATTGATATTGCGATATTTCACAAGATAGCTTCATTATTGGTATTAGATATTTGAATCAGCATTAAACAATGAACAAATTACAGGCAGAGATAAATAGAGCAAATATACATATGAAGGAGTCTTACCAGGATACAGGTGCGTAAATAAAATAATCAAGCATTCATTCATTTATTTTCTTTTCGGCTTAGTCCCTTTTATTAATCAGGGGTCACTACAGCGGAATGAACCGCCAGCTTATGCAGCATATGTTTTATGCAGCGGATGCCCTTCCAGCCGCAACCCATCACTGGGAAACATCCATAAACTCTCATTCCCACACATATACTATGGCCAAATTAGCTTACCCAATTCACCTAAAGCACATGTCTTTGGACTGTGGAAGAAACCGGAGCACCCGGAGGAAACCCATGCCAACATAGGAAGAACATGCAAACTCCACACAGAAACGCCAACTGGCCCAGCTGGGACTCGCACCAGCAACCTTCTTGCTGTAATGAGGCAGCGCAAACCACTGAGCCATCATGCCACCTATATATAAAAATAATTATGTTGATGGTTTATGGTATATTTCCCCCAAAAAGAAAGGACTTCAGGACTGCAACCAGTAAATGATTTTGGGAAAAGAAAGATCTACATGTTTCCTGATAGTTCACTGGTTTTCTGCAGATTTAAAAGAAAATCAGCTGTCTGCTGGATTTCTGTGCATTTTATTTTTGTGATCAGGCTCAGGAAATAATCATATGCTTTAGTTATGTAGGCCTACTCAGTAGTTATCAAGCTTACAAATAAAAACATATTTTGTTATTTGCCAAACAAATATATAAAAAGAGCCTACACTCAAAAAAAAAAGAGTGTTGTTTGTTCAAACTAGGGCTGCATGATATTGAAAAAATCTAGCATTGTGATATTGTTTTATTTTGTGATATACAGTTGAACTCAGAATTATTAAACCCCTGAATTATTTGCCTCCCTGTTTATTTATTTCCCTAATTTCTGTTTAACGAAGAGCAGATTTTTTACAGCACATATCTAAACATAACAGTTTTAATAACACATAGCTTAAAGTGATATTAAAAGGCTTAACTAAATTAATTAGGTTACCTAGACTGGTTAGGGTTAATAGACAAGTTATTGTATAATGATGGTTTGTTCTGTAGACTATCGGAAAATATATAACTTAAAGGTGCTAATAATTTTGTCCCTAAAATGGTGTTTAAAAAATGTAAAACTGCTTTTATTCTAACCGAAATAAAACAAATCAGACTTTCTCCAGAAGAAATAATAATATCAGACATACTGTGAAAACTTCCTTCACTTCACAAACATCATTTGGGAAATATTTAAAAAAATAAATAAATACAAAGGAGGCTAATAATTCTGACTTCAACTGTATATGGCGATATTATTACAATTTCACCAAATAACTTAACATCTCTATTTGGAAAGAATGTATAATGTTAGATTGGGATGATTCTGCAGTGGGCTTGCATCTAATAGACAATCTATCAAAGTTTTGGGATCCCCCAACACATTTTCGTTGTGGTCTGTGCTATTTGTAGTGCATTTCTGTATTTGCATGTGTTGTGAGTATTTTCATGCATAATAATCTAAATACAATTAAGAAAAGGATAAAACTGAAAGAAAGTTTTTTATCATTTCCCGAGTCTGACAGTATTCCAGTACAGAAACTGAATGATAAAAATAATTCAATAAAATTAATCAAAATTAGGTCACAAATGGCACAATTTCTTAAACCTGAATGTTTTTAAATTCATTGTACAATCATCAAAAACACGTGCAAATGATCAATTATGATACAAACTCAACATTGCGTATATCCTGCGGTGTGACTATTGCCAATGATCACATTGCGATGTTGATGCTGAAATGATACATTGGGCAGCTCTAGTTCAAACTACTTGAAAAATTTACCTGAAACAACATGATTCTTTCCCCAATGATGGGTTGCAGCTGGAAGCGCATCCGCTGCATAAAAACATATGCTGGATAAGTTTGCGGTTCATTCCGCAGTGGCGACCCCAGATAAATAAACGGACTAAGCTAAAAGGACAACCCAAGCTCATTCTGAAAATGTAGTCCTGTGGACGTTTCTGGAGAGCGCGAAACACATCCCGGCCTCCGGGAGGTACCTATTTGTGCAGTTTGTGTTTTCGCGAATCCACAAGACGCCTCTTTGTGCGCTTTTTCACAAATAAAACTTCTCTTGCGAGTGCTGTTCGCACCTGCGCTGTTCTCGTGTGAACCCATCAGAGGCCGCTGTCAACTGACCGTCTGTCTGACTGACTGAACGGCCGAGTGGGAGACCGGCTAATCGACCGACCCACCCTCCTCCTTCCCTAAACCCAACCAATTTTATCGATTGACCCACCCGCCCGCTTACTTCCCAAAACCCAATCGACAATTTACAAAAGCCGCCCAGAAAAAGAAAAGCCCTCGTCTGATTTTTACCATGTTTTCTAATTTTACCACATTCTCACCTTGTTGTTCACTTGTTTGTGTTATTTTTTGGATTCGGTTTTTGTCTTGCTTGATTTCTGAAACTTCCCTGGACTCTAATACGAGCTAAGTGGACAAACTGGTTGCGACGGGAAAGCCCTCCACACAGAGATATGCAGTCAGCCGATAAGCGCGAAATGGAACAGCGTTATACCGCACAGTAGTGTTCGCTTAGAAAAATGAAATGCAGCCATGTGTACCTCCGGCTACATAATTCGCGGTCTCCAGAAATGCTCACAGGACTACGTTTCAGAATGAGCCTGTGTTGCAACCGAAAATGAATGAATGAAAGAATTAATGAATGAACAGGATTCTTGAGTTTATTTTGAGGACAACTGAATTGTGTTTAATCCACCTAAATTTCTAAAAAATATATTTATATATTTCTAATAATAATAGTAAGTTAACTTATTTCCTTCAAGTTGTCTCAACAAAAATCAATAGTGTGATACCCTGCATTTTTCACAGTGTACAAACTTATTTTTAGCAATATCAAACTTTTCTTTTGGTTAGTTTTGACAAAATGAAACATTAAAAATACAGTAAAACATAAATAGCTAGTTATGATCAATTCCACAATGCCGATTTAACTGATTCACCTTGTACATCTGCCATTTCATATATGTATAAATAATATTTCATATTATCCAAAGATCCCTTTTAATATAGCACAAATCCTGACATTTAACTAGGAATAATTTAGTCTAATTTCTCCTCAGCAACTTCATCAAAATGGTACAGCTTACCCCGCACTAACACTCACAACCCACATGATTTCCATAGGACGCCACTGGTATACGGTGTTCTGTATTTTCCAATGGCGCAATCAACATGCATTGTGTGTGCAGTGGCCTAAAATAGCAGTGCACTCCAACTCAACCTTGACACACGTTGAAGAAGAAGAGAAAAAAAGGTGTGTGCTGTGATTCTGAAATGTAAACACAGCCGCGTCCTGTACAGGTCATGCAACCCGAGCAGGTGCCACCAGCGGGGGTTCCACCTCGACGCGCACATCAAAGTTAAAAGATAAATAAATAAATCAAATAACAAGGAACATGTTGGGTATTATTTTTCCCACGTCCCCACTGACCTGTTGCCCGCGGGAGGCTGCGGTGCCATCCTCGGCGGCGCGCTCCGGTGCTTCCCCGTGGTGATCTGGAGGTCCATTCACGTCCAGCACCGCGTCCACCATCTCCAGCTGTCGACCCCTGAGGAGATCCAGCTCCATTATCCCGGCCAGAGTCGCTTTTAGTCGCTCTCCAATACGCACACGCTCGCTCCCCGACCATAGCGAATTCACGCAACCGCGGCGTCCGGCCATTGTGCGCGCTGAATCGGTATGCGGTCGCCGGTGAACAGGAGGGTTCACTGCTGCTCGCCTTCAGCCAGAGCACCGCCGACTGTCAATGCAGCATGAGTGCAGCTTAAAATTCACAGTCCGTATCAATGCCACAATGTTTCAGAAAAATGCAGCACGGGCGCAACTCAACTTTAAGGCACATGCAACAAAGGCATGCTTTTGAAGATGTTATTATTTCGCACTCCTGAATAATTCTTCTAACCATTTCTTTGAGAGGCTGGAAACATCACGTCTGCTATCATTCGGTTCATGGTGATGAGGAGGAGGATGGTGAAGAAGATGATGATGTGGATTGAATAATATGCGACAGACTCGCGCTCAGCTCTGCCTGTGAAGAAAAGAGTAGGAATGGGGCGGAGCTAGAGCGAGAAAGCTCGCTGCTGATTGGTCGGGGAAGTTTTCGAACAGAATTGACTAGTTTTTTTTTTTTAAATGAGGAATGTGAATCCGATAGTTATTGAAGTGGAGCTCACGGGTTTCTATAAGGTTACAGAACCGCAGATATGATGAGATGGACAACCATCCTAAAATATGAAAGGTATATCTGTATAGCTACTTGTTTAAAAAATAACAATTTACTTGAATTAATATTATACTAGATTTAATTCATGCAAAAAAAAAATTTAATTTGATGTCTAAGTTATTATTTGGAAATCTTTAAGTAATTTATTAAGTGACGTTACTGCAACTCATACTTATACGGTTTTACCTAGTAGCCTAATTTATTCACTTACAGTATGTTGTTCATAAATTGTATTTATTCAATCTAACTTGTATGTTTTTTGCTTAATCAAATATTAATTTATTTTAATTTGTACAATTTACTTCAATCATAGGCCTGTTAATATGTTAATTCATTCATTCATTTTCCTTCGGCTAAGTCCCTATTTATCCGGGGTCCCTATTTATCAGGGGTCGCCACAGCGGAATGAACCACCAACTATTCCAGCACATGTTTTACACAGCGGATGCCCTTCCAGCTGCAACCCAGTACTGGTAAACATCTGTACACTCTCACATTCACATATGTTTTTACCTAGTAATTTATTTACTTATTTTATTCATAAATTGTATTTATTCAATCTAACTTGTATGTTTTTTACTTAATCAAATATTCATTTATTTTATTTGTACAATTTTTTTGGATCATAGGGCTATTAATAGCCTATGTTGTATTATTATATCTTGAATTGTATACATATCCACTGCACATATACATTTGTAATTATGTTCATATCTATCTGCATACATCTGATTAATAGCAACCTATAATATATAAAACTCTGTTCAAAGCTAATAGGAACACAACCTGTATAAAATGTTCATAGTACATCCATCTGTAAATATCACCATTGTTTTTCTATAACTGCACTTTATAGCTTATACCTGTATCCTGCACTTGCTGCTATTGCACTCCTGGTTAGACCTCAACTGTATTCCGTTGCCTTGTACATGTGAAATGACAATGAAGTTGAATCTAACCTAATCTAATATATTAATTAATTTAGAATTAGAATATTTGTATACATTTTTTTTACGTGTTGAATGGGCATCCGCTGTGTAAAAAACGTGCTGGATAAGTTGGCGGTTCATTCTGCGGTGGTGACCCCGGATTAATAAAGGGACTAAGGCAAAAAGAAAATTAATAAATTAATGTATTATATTAAAACATTACTTATTAAATATTTATGCGTTTTTCCAAACATGCCTTTCCACAGACACTAGCACTCCCTTGCTGCCCCCAGGATTCCACGAACCCCATTCTAGAAGGCTGTTGTCTGATTATAACCACACGTAAACAAGTCAAAACTATGTGTGTTATTCACCTCAGACATCTGAATCATTTGAATACACTAAATAGATTAATTTGCTATAGTGAGTGTAAAGTATTGCGGATGCGTGGAAGTGTGCCTTTACAACATGCTACGTTTATTTACCTACTTACGAACTCCTCCTAGAAGGTGTGTTTATCATTTTAACATCAATATATGAAGAAACACGCGATGACCTGAATTGTTAAATGGAGTAATGACGTGTGTTTTGTGTACTTTTCCCAATGATCAAATATCCGCTTGGTTTCAAATAGCATGTTCCTGTGTCGGCTGCTATGCGACGAGAATGTCCATTGTTGAAACACGACCAAGACTGGTTCTAGCCAGCAGGTGACAGTATCTCCCAGCCTAACCTGCGTCATTTATTTACATACTGTGGTCACAAACAAAATTTCTAAATCAATATTTTGTTCTAATTGGTTTAAGAACAATATTTGCTTAGTGTCTCAACTTTTGAATAATAATGGTTATTTACTTTCTTATTCTGAGTTCTTAAGTAAATACTGTGTTCTTATAACTCCACGAGAGTTTATCACAGTCATGGATGCAATTCAAAGTGGAGTCACTGCTCTTTTAAAAAAACTCCCTTGATTCTGTACTCCTCTTTACTTCACTGATTAATGTCTGTGAAATTGGAATAATTTGTTTCACGCTTAACCCTTCTCTCAGGAATAGAAAGACTCAGCATCGTTTTCAGAATGAAATAACCTCCATTCATTCATTTTCTTTTCAGCTTAGTCCCTTTTTTAATCTGGGGTCGCCACAGCGGAATGAACCGTAAACTTATCCAGCATATGTTTTACGTAGCGGATGCCCTTCCAGCTGCAACCCAGCGCTGGGATGGATCCATCCATACACATCCATTCACATACAATATGGACAATTTAGGCTTACCCAATTCCCCTATAGCGCATGTCTTTTACTGAAAAAAAAATTATTGAAAAATGATTCCTTGAATTTACGTCATTTTTTTAAAGTTAAGTGGTTGTAAACAATTTGTTTATGCTGAATTTTAACAAATAAATTAAGTTGAATAGTACTAAATTTAATTTGTTTGTTTGAATTCTACACAAATAAATTGTTTGCAACATATTTCCTGAACTGCTTTTCGATTAGTCAGAATTCACGTGCCGGAAAATGTCAATGGAACCCCCGCAAGTAAACAAACCGGCTCCAATAATATCCAGCTGCAGGCCCGCAGAACCCAATAATATCCAGCTGCAGGCCCGCAGAACCCAATAATATCCAGCTGCAGGCCCGCAGAACCACACACGTTTTAGGCACACACAATCTAGGACACACAATCTAGGCAAACCATATATGGTTACGACGGATGTTAAAGTTATAACGTCTTTTTGGACATCGTCATCGATATATTTTGATATATATGATTAATAAATATTGTACACAATAAACAATAGTGTTTACTTTACTTTATTTCACAAATATTGCGATTGAGACAGCCGAATGGGGAGCATTGTTTCAGATCGCCATTCAATATAATAGAGTGAACAGTTTTTAATCAGTCATTATAGCTGATCAGTCATTATTATCTGACAATAATATGGCAGATACTCGTTTGCTGGCCTTGCTGAATGATCTCATTTGGACAGGTTTAATTTATATAATGGATTAATTTATGATGAAGGAAATAATAGCAAGTTAATATAGGCAATAATACATTATGTAATAAAAATCGTTTTACATGTAACAAATGTATAACACTATATTAATATTTTACTCAAGCAATTTAATAGTGTTTATAAACTAATATATTAGCTTAATTTTCTAATAACCTTTTAATTAAGGATTTCCCACATTAAAACTGTAGTAATTTAATACTACAGTAATAGGAAACAAATAGGAACAAATTAACTATTAATAAAAAAATCATAAGTGTGTGTGTGTGTGTGTGTGTGTGTGTGTATGTATATATATATATATATATATATATATATATATATATATACATACATACACACACACACACACACACACACACACACACACACACACACACACACACACACACACACACACATACATATATATACATTTATATACATATACATACATATATATATATATATATATATATATATATATATATATATATATATATATATATATATATATATATATATATATAACAGCTTTAACAGTGACAGTTTAGTAAAAGATAGTAGTTTATATATAAACTTATAATTATAATCAGTTCAGATAATCAGTTTATAACTATATATATTGTTTAAATGGTTAACTATAGTAGGCTAATTTATTTTAAAGTGACATATTATTGTTTCCTTTTTATACCAAGAATGATAATATTAAGAGCTTGAATTAGTTTATTACACTTGATCCAACAATTAGACAGTCTATTATGTTTTCTTTATGCATATGGACACATGAATAAAGTCATAAGTTTCTTTAACCAATTATTATTATTTACATAATTTGAGTTCAAAAACTGCAGAGATGTTAAAATGATCGTTACGATATAATAATAATAATGACTGAAATGGGAAACCGTATTTGTGAAATACAATAGATGGCGATAATGCTAAACAGTAAGTTACCATATATGGTTTGCCTAGATTGTGTGTCCTAGATTGTGTGTGCCTCAAACGTGTGTGGTTCTGTGGGCCTGCAGCTGGATATATCTCACCGGCAGACACACAATGTCGCTTTTGACTACAGAGGGACGACTGCGCTGACTGATTGTATCCCTGCTCATAGTATACTATAGTTTGCATACGTATGTAGTTTAAAAAAGTATGTAGTTTGCATACATTACTTTAGACAAACTATACATTTCGAGAATGAAGCGCGGCTGCAGCTGGAAAACAATGTTTTAATGCATCGCACGTCACTTCAGGAGGAGGCGTGAATTCATTTAGCTAAACTGCGACATGGTCATCTTGCGGAAATATTACCAATGATCCATCAAGTAATGTTTCTCTCTCTCTCTCTCTCTCTCTCTCTCTCTCTCTCTCTCTCTCTCGGTTAAGAGATGTCAAAGAGTTTAGAATCACCAAGAGGCAACACTCAATAGAACGTTCCATTGCAACAGTAGCGTCCAGCAACAGCCCCGGATTCCGCCATTTTGGAGTGAAAGCAGTCGGCTGTCCATTGAATCATTGCTGTTGCGATGGCAAGCAGCTGCTTTGTTTTTCATTTATTTATTTAAAAAGCGCATTAAAGCTAAGAGACAACCTGAAAGACGACAATACAACACTTACTCTCACAATCATCAACACATTTAATAGTTTATTTTACAGATTTATGATATGCTCATTCCAAAATGCCCGCTGCACCATCTAGTGGCTGTTTCCCAAATTGCACTAGAGTGTCGCCTCTTGGTGATTCTATGCTCTTTGACGCTGTCAACAAATATTTTTCCTCCATATCCCATAATGCACAGCGCATCGCTGGATTAGTCCAAAAGGCGCAGTACTTTTTGCGGTTAGGTCTGTTTTAGTTCTGATCATATTCTCACCACAAACAAACGGCTCCAGGGTTCGTTTGAAAGCGTACCGAGACCACCTCTTCAAGCAGGTCTCGGTCCACTTTTTTGGTTCACTTTTGGTGCGCACTCGAGTACGATTGCTGCATTCACACCTGCCCAAACGAACCGCACCAAGAGGGAAAATGAACACAAGTGCAATTCAACCGAACTAAATAAGGCAGGTGTGAAAGCACCCTTTAAGGTCTTTTCAAGAGTTCACACTGATGATCCATCAAAAGCTTGTTTGGCGTGCTGTCCCGGGAGAGAGCCCTGAGCCAAAGGGATCCTCGAGCCCAGGGCTCCTTCCTATTTGCAGAGCTCGGTGGATCTCAGAACTCCCCGGCTGCAGTAGCTCAGGGAACATGTGAGAAAAAGGGAGCAAGACAAGTGCTTAATTGCTAAGTCTGTTATGCATAATGTATAATTTTGGATGGTGGTAGGAAACCGGAAAACCCGGGGAAAACCCACGTGGACACGGGGAGAATATACAAACTCCTTACAGAAACGCCCAGCGGCCTGGCGGGACCAGGGCTGGCAGTGTTTTTGCTGTGGGGCTAACAGTGCTAATCACTGGGCCGCCGTGCCGCCCGATCTATAGTAAAGGAGGAGAATGGGGAGGACGGGGGGTTTCTTTCAAACGAAGATAAAGTGTACTGAAGACCGTGGTTATTTATAGTAGCTTAGGACTCATATGATTAGAAGATCATGATTAGCTAATACGAGACCGGCTGTGATAAATCATAAGCACATGATCCTCCTGAAATTAGTTTACAAATAAACTTCACTAAAATGAAATAACTCAACAAAAACACAGGAGTCTGAGAAAATGCTCATTTTCGATGGAAATTTCAGACGGCACTTAGAGGATTTTGCATTTGAATTCTTCATATAATATAATAAATAAAATATAATATTTCCCTGTTATTAAAAAAGAACTTCATGCAATGATTAAGGCATTACCTAATGGCCTTGTTAATTTAAGGAAATGCCACTTGTCATTTGAAGAAATTGTTAAAAAAAGAACCAAATTTTTTAGTTGAACAAATGCATTTACAAGCTAAAATGTAGTAACAATTATAAGAAATGATGGTCCCACTTTTTATTAAGTGTCCCTAACTACTGTGTACTTGCATCAAAAAAATTAATACAATGTACTTACTGTGTTTATAATGTATTTGAGAACACTTTTGAGTTGGGATAGAGGTTGGGTTATGGACAGGTTTGGTGGTATGGGTAGGTTTAAGAGTGGGTTAAGGTGTAAGGGATGGTCAACAGTGTATTTACAAATGTAATTAAGTTAATTACAGATGTAATTACATACATGTATTTAATCAAGCATAAGTACACAGTAAATACATGTATTTGCACAATAAGTACATTGCAACAAACTATTAATTCCTGTGTAAGTACATATTAGTTAAGGCCACTTAATATAAAGTGGGACCGAAATGTGTTTCAGACAAAGAAAAGAATCACTCCGAGAGGAACATTTCTTTGGAATTCTCCAATAGATAAAATAAAAAAAAACTTTCCTTTTACCCTACAAATTCTGTATATTCAACAATGTTAAAGAATTACACTTAAAACTGTTACCAATATCTACCCCACAAACGAGACTGTATCTAAATTTGGTAATCCTAATTGAAATTGTGCCTTCTGTAAATCAAGTATTGAATCAATTGATCATCTTTTTGTCAATTGCCCACAAGTTAAAGTGTTTGATCAGATTAATAGGGTTTAATACATCAAAATGTAAGTTTAACATTGAATTTTCCATGTGTGATATAGTTTGTTACTTTTCTCATGACAAAAATAACATAGAATTTATAGGCAATTTATTTATTTTAATGGGCAAATATTATATTCACAACTGTAAATTTTCTTTTTCTTCACCCAATTTGCAGAATTTTCTTTGTTTAATTACTACATTACAAAATGTTTATAGTAAAAAAAAAGTGTAAAAACTTTTGTAAATATTATTTAATTTGATCATTTTGCTTCTGAACCTTATTTTTCTTACTATTATTTTATTCTATTAGTCTTGTTTGTTTAGGTTTAGTTATTTTTTTAAGGTTTGTTATTGTTTATTATTGTACTTCATGTCATGCAGGTTCAGGTTATTAATACGACTGTATTGTTAAAACCTAATAAAAAAAGAAAACAAAAGGTTTCTCATAATCACCTGTAAACTCTGACACAAAGTCAATAACCAATTGGATGTTTCATGAATGTATGTTGGATAGATTATAGGTAAAACAATTTCTTTTAGTCTAACCAACATAAAAGCACTTTTAACATGAAAAAAAATAGGTTCGATGTTATTAGCCCCTTCAGAAATAATAATTTTTTGATTGGCTATAAAACAAAGTGGTCTAGTGACCTAAATAACCTCATCTAGTTAACCTAATAAACCTACAGTTAAGCATTTAAATCTGACTTTAAGCTGAATACTATAGTATCTTACAAAATAGCAAGTCAAATAATATGTACTGTCATCATGACAAGCACAAAACGAATTGATTATTAGAAATTAGTTATTAAAACAAAACAAAAATGTTCATTAGCCAATCAGAATCAAGCATTAAACCGGGTCATATTATAAATATTGATAATCTTCTATTTAGATCTGTCAAAATCCATGTTGAATTGTTCAGCCTGTTTTAAAGTTAGCTAAGCTTTTAGGCAAAACTAGTCTGAGCCGGTGAGGGCTCAAAGCATTTTGTTTACCCTCACAGTATGTCACACACTATTGTCATCTTGGCCTTGTTATTATTTCATATATGCATGTCCATCGGGCACACAGTGTACTCTGTTTATTTCATATCAGCCTGACCTGATTGAGAATGGGGGCATGTTGATGAGCCTCGGGTGAAGTCAAAAACTGGCCTTTGTCCCAAACTCTGAGGCACTTGGCAGGTTGTGGAGTCTGTAACATCATACTAACCTCATTGTGTTTAGTTCTCAGTCATCTAAGAGTATGTCATCCTTTACCTCACCCTCAGGTCGTCCCAGTGTGCTTTGTCCTTCTCTGAAACATAAAGGAAGATCATTTTTGTGCAGACAATGGGCTTTAGTGTTGTTAACTATTTCCCTGCCAGCATTTTATTAATATTTTCCAGCCGTCACAAGAATTTTTGATGATTTCCACCTACATTTGACAGCCCTGAGAATAATTTCGGCTAGGAATCTATTATCATATTATTCGTTCATACATTTTCTTTCGGCTTAACCACTTATTTATTAGGGGTCTCCACAGCAGAATGAACCGCCAACTATTCCAGCATGTTTTAAACTGCAACCCAGTACTAGGAAACCCCCATACACTCTCACATCCACACACACTCATACACTATGGCAAATTTTATTTATTCAATTCACCTGTAGCGCATGTCTCTGGACTGTGGGGGAAACCGGAGCACCCGGAGGAAACCCACGTGAACACCGGGAGAACATGCAAACTCCACACAGAAATGCCAACTGACCCAGCCAGGGCTCGAACCAGTGACCTTCTTGCTGTGAAACAACAGTGCAAACCCCTGAGCTGCCATGTCGCACCAAACAGAATACAAAATAAATAAATAAATGACATCATAAGTGTACATGCATATTGAATAATAAACGTACGTGATGTTAGTTAGCACAGAAACTAAACCAAAACACATACAATAATATAAATAAAAAATAAACAATTCTATATTTTTACATTTACGATCTTACCTTCATGTTTTCTGATCGTCTTTTATTTCCCTCACAGGAGACCCAGAAGTACTGTAACTTACTCAGAACATGCACTAGGGTTTCCCTTTCAGTAATACACCTAAAACCCATCGATGGCGAAGAAGCGTTGTCTCTTGATTAGATATACAGTTGAAACCAGAGGTTTACATGCACTGTATAAAAAGCCACATAACCAATTAAAAAAAAGTCAGATGTTAATGTGACTAAACTTTTTTCTCTTTTAGGTAAACTAGGATTGTTAAATTTGTTTCTGTTCTGCTTAATAGCAGAATAATTAGAGAGATATTGGTTGAGAATTTGTTATAACTTTTTTTGAAAGTCAAATTTACATTCAATAAGATTATCATGGCTCTGAAAAAGCTCAGATGATGATGTCAAGGTTTCCGAAGTTTCTGATTGGCTAATTGACAACATTTGAGTTAATTGGAGGCGCAACTGTAGACTAGCATTGAAGGAAAACCTCAAACACACTGCTTCCTTGTGTGACAACATCAGAAAATCAACAAGCCAGAATCAATAACAAAGCCAGATTACAATTTGTCCAATGTCCTGTGGTCTAATGGAAAAGATTGAACTCTTTGGCCATAATGACCAGTGTTACATTTGGAGGATAAAGGGGAAAGCTTACAAGCTTAGGAAAACCATCCCAACTGTGAAGTATGGGGGCGGCAGCATCATGTTGTGGGGCTGTTTTGCTGCAGGAGGGACTGGTCCACTTCACAGCATAGATGGCATCGTGAGGAAAGAACATTATGTAGAAATACTGAAGCAACATCTTAAGGCATCAGCCAGGAAATTAAAACTTGGCCACAAAAGGGTCTTCCACACAGACCATGACCCTAAGCATACTGCCGAATTAGTTAAAATGTGCTTTAAGAACAACAGAGTGAATGTTTTAGAGTGGCTATCACAAAGCCCTGAACTCAATCTTATAGAAAATTTGTGGACAGAGTTGAAAAAGCTTGTTTAAGCAAGACAGCCTATCTGATTCAGTTACAGCAATTCTGTCAGGAGGAATGGGCCAAAATTCCTGCAAACTATTGTGAGAAGCTTGTGGATACCCAAAATATTTGACCGAAGTTATACCGTTTAAAAGCAAAGCTAAAAAATACCAAGGAAACGTGTGTAAACTTTTGACTGTCTAGAAATTAATAAAAAAATTCACACACTAAAAAAAAAATCTCATTACTGTGGCATTTAGCAAATGTAAATCCTTTGGGTAGTCCCAACAGACCAAAAATAGTAAACGTTTAGTATGATTTGCCATCAGACATTTTTTTAAATAGAGTGTATGTAAACTTCTAGGTTTCAACTGTATATCAATAATGGCAGGGAAAGAGTTTTATAGAGGGGATTATTCTACCCCAAAATGAAAATTCTGTTATTAATCACTCGTCCTCATGTCATAGGATATTTTAGATGAAATCCAGGAGCTCTCTGACCCTCAACAAAGTCCAGAGACATTCATTCATTTTTCTTTGACTTTGTCCTTTATTTATTGGCAGTTCCCACAGCGGAATGAACCGCCAACAATTCCAGCATATGTTTTACACAGCAAATGCCCTTCCAGCCACAACCCAGTACTGGGAAAACACCCATACACATTCATACACTCAATTTCATTCATTCATTTTCGGCTTAGTCACTATATTAATCTGGTGTCACCACAGCGGAATGAACCGCCAACTTATCCAGCATATGTTTTATGCAGCGAATGCCCTTCCAGCCACAACCTATCACAGGGAAACATACACACTCATTTACACACAAACAAGTTTAGCTTGACAAATTCACTTATACCACATCTTTGGACTTGTGTGGAAAAACGGAGCACCCAGTGGAAACCCACGCAAACACATGCAAGAACTTGCAAACTCCACCAGAAATGCCTGACTCAGCCAGGACTCGAACCAGCGACCTTCTTGCAGTGAGGCTACCCACTGCGCCACCATGAAGCCCAGTCAAAGGATCAGTCAAACCCCCCCAAGTCAACCCCCCCCCCCTCCCCCCCCCAAAAAAAACCCCACTCATTTCTGCTCTCTGACCCTCAACAAAGTCTTGAGACATTCAAAGTTCTGAAATAAGCCAACAACATTATAAAACAGTTCATGTGTCTTGTGTTTCAACTGTAACCACATGAAGCTCCATGAACTATTTTGTGCACAACATAAACTAAATATTTGTTTGCCAATGTCTTCCATATCATATCGTATCATATCATATCATATCATATCATATCATATCATATCATATCATATCATTCATTCATTCATTCATTCATTCATTCATTTATTCATTTTCCTTCAGCTAAGTCCCTTTATTCATCAGGGGTCGCCACAGTGGAATGAACCGCCAACTTATCCAGCATATGTTGTACACAACTGAATCTAAAATGGTTTATTTTAATTTAATGGCACCTTAAAACTATTTAAAAAAAACTTTTGATAATCAGTGCATCACTCACTCTGTGACATAAATACGCAGCACATATGCTTGTGTTTGTCCCATTAGCCTACTTGAGTTCAGTGAACTCCCAAACCGTTTCACACGTCTGTCACGTCGGTGGCTTTTACACAAACTGAAGCAGCGACTCCTAATTAAGCTGCTGTCAGTGACACTCCCGTTAGAAAATAACGCTTAATGTTATGTTCCTGTACGACAACAGCTTCATTAATGATCACCGAGAGGCTCTGAAGAGCTTATATAACGCCTAACATCCTAATATCGTCGCAAGGTCTTTAATTAAGCGAGAACTTCTCATCTTTTCACACCTCCGCCTTCACACACGCAGGCGGTATAAAGGCCGGGTTTCGCGAGCTGAAGGCAGGCATTTGAGACAACCTTCACCCGCCGGGCTCAGCCTCTTCAGAATCAGGACTCAAGACACACTCACGAAAAAAATGCCTCCCTACGAGAAATCCATGGAAGTAATGCCTTTCAAGCAAAGGAAGTGCCTGGGTAGGTCATGACTTTAAATCTTTTAGTAAGCGATCATTGTTTATTTTATCACATTAATTAAAACGCCACATGGTCGTTATATAATGTAAATGTGATATTCGACTTCCTCCTTGGTGTTTTTATTTGTACACTATTAGGCTTATTATTACTAATTAACATCTTTTTGTTGTCATTGCATTGTGTTGCTTTAATATGTATGAAATTATTATAATTAGTAAAAAAAATATTTCTTTCAACAAACAATATTAGATTTTATTTTAAAAAAATATTTATTAAATTTCAAAAATCTCAAAAATAATATATAAAAGTTTTAATGAATAGCTATTCTTGTTTTTGTGTATTTATTTTATTTATTTTTGAATAAAATATTTGGCTGAAGATATTATTGTTACTGCGGTATGGGGGCTTAGCGGTTTGCACTGTCGCCTCACAGCAAGAAGGTCACTGGTTCAAGACCCAGCTGGCTCAGTTGGCGTTTCTGTTTGGGGTTTGCATGTTCTTGCTGTGTTCGTGTAGGTTTCCTCCACAGTCTAAAGACATGCACTATAGGTGAATTGAATAAACTAAATTGTCTGTAGTGTACTTTATGTGTGTGAATGCCGGAGTGTATGAGTGTTTCACAGTACTGGGTTGCAGCTGTAAGGTCCAGCCAGTTGGTCCAATGACGGTATCCAATGGTGGATGAAGGTTCACTGCATGTTCGGTCTTTCCAGTGCACAATGTTGATTTATATTAAACTTAACTCATATCTGACTCCAATTTTAGTATGAGATGGTTTAGAATATTAATATGTTTATCCTCGTTTTATCTGACTCCAATTATAAAACATTGAGAAGATTATTTTGTTTCCTTTCACATTATTTTAGATTATGATTGAATATTCTTTTGATTTGTTATTATACCTTATTTTCATTTACTCAGATTCCGATAGCATCTCGAGTCTTGCACCGGCCGGGTATACAATCTCTTAATACAAGCTTGTCAGTCTTGGTCATTAAACAGAGGCGATTAACCACTCTCCTAAAAAGGCAGAACCCTACTTACTCAATTTAGGAGATTTTTATGTGGTCCCCATGGATCTGTTATCTACTTAATCAAGACAAAGTATTTTAATAATAATCGCGCAGGATTATACTATTGTAGATGAAGGCCTAAATATCCACATTTAAAGTAGTTTCAACAATATTTTGTTGTTCTAAATAGTTGGCCTTTTACAGTCCAAGTATACATGAAATAATGCCAATTTGCTAGTCGGATCTCTAACAACATTGTTTAGCGTGCCACGCTGCTCCGTCTAACATGTTTTAGTCCGTTACTAACCTGTACAGTGGCTTGTAGTGCTATGGACAACAACATTTATCAGTGATAATAACACGAGGTTTGAATAGTTCAAAACATAACAATTTATTAGTCAGGTAAATGTATTATGCCAATTCAATCAGTCAATTCATAAACGATCAATACAAAACATCAAATTATCAAAGATAAATCCAAGATTAAAAGATGCATTCCTGACTTTTTACATAACGTGTAAATTTTACATAACGTGGAGCCTAAGCTCCACGTTATGGGCTGATCTGGGTAGGCAGAATCGCCTTGAGCTTTTCTTAGCCCTTACCTTAAATAATCCAAGAATTCCCTCAAGGAAGGGGGTGTGAATGTATAACAAAAGGCATTCACACTTAGTGTCACGCCCCTCACAGTGGTTCAAAAGATGCCTGAAGTTATATATTTATTGTTCTGATTATGTCTATTTCTGAGAGAATGAGACCATTGTACCAATCGCACTGAGACATTTCAAATGATATCAAACATGATAGTTAAAGTCAGTTTGGTTAATTCTAGAACATTCAAACATTGAAATGACCATATGTGTGAGTTGGGGGGATGAAGCAGACTCAGATGCAAATGCAGCAGGAACTGGTTTTTCCCGCATTCCCCTTGCTGAGTTGTGAAGTCACCAGTCTCTGTTTTCAGCTCATGTTTTGAATTGTCAAAGATATCAGAATATTTGCAATATTTCAATTCTTACAGATAACCCCCATTTGATCCCGTGGGTCAGATATAAATGTGTCCATGGGGTCACTATGTATCCTTGTTGAGGTCGTTCAGGGGCAATTCAAGACAGTCTCTGCAGCATTATCAGTTGTAAGTCGTGTTCAGCAGGTAGCTAAACAGGTCCAGGCTCGTTTTCACCTCTTTTGATGAGCCTGACCCGAATGCACTGCTCATTCAGTCCATATAGGCCTTCATAGCCTCCACTGTGTCCTTCCCCTGACAAAAGTGTCCACGTCGTGTGGGCTTCTCATAGTCTGCTTCTTCTGATGAATCTGGTCACCTCCAGATATGCAGACATCGGCATGTGGGGGTTTACAGTGTGTATACACTGCCTTCTCCCGGACACCTAAACAGCAACTTGATGGCTCAGCGATTGAACAGTTATGAACTTGTGTCATTCTGCATTGGAGAAAGTCATGAGGTTAAGCATAAAATATATGATCAAAACATAAAAGTCAGCAAGTGCGAGTCGTACAACTGGTCTCAGGTCTCTTTCAATCTGTTTAAATGGTCCAATCAAAAACAGATAAGTCTTTGTCACCACTGAGATGGGGTATAATGATAGGGAGAATATTAAATATTCTTGGTTTGGATTACTCAAGGTAAAGCTATCAAAAGGTCAGTGCAACTTATTAAAACAGTATAACAGGCAGTATGCATCATAAAACATATCATCATGACAATACATTCAAATAAATGACATTCATTTTCAAAATGAAAAACCGTGAAGATATTTGTCATACATGATAGTAATCACATTATTTAACCATAATTATGAAGGTATATCTATAATAATGTGTGTGTTTGTGTGTGTATGTTGTGTGGTGTGTGTGTGTGTGTGTGTTTGTGTGTGTTTATGTGTGTGTGTGTGTGTGTGTGTGTTTGTGTGTGTGTGTGTGTGTGTGTGTGTGTTTATGTGTGTGTGGGGGGGCTTGAACACAATTGATGGTATTTGTCAAATTTAAATGTCCTAGTGATTATTAGAAGTGTCCTCACTTCGGTTTAATTTTAATCACTTTAGCACTTATACCTGTTATTGGTGATAGATTGGAAAACCAGGGGCCCTCTGGTTTGTCAACCATCCCCACACCAGTCAGTGTAACTATTCTTGAATTTATTGGCAAGTTCGCCTCTATTGAAGTTTTATACCATCAATTTGTTGTCAAAGCCATGCAAATGTGTAATTTCTTTTCAGCTGACAGAGGGTGTCAGAGGGTGTTTGTTGTCTCGTCTGTCATCAGATTAATTATTCTGTTCTATGTGTGTGAGGCTAATGTGTTTTGTTCGTATAAACATGGACAAAAGATCTTAACTAAAGAGATTTGACTCCTGGGTCTTTGAAGACTAAGGTGTTATCTATGTGCCTGGGTTTACCTGTGGCTATGTGTCAGTGTAATGCTCCGAACAATGGTAATCAACTTTTATAATTGTGTTGCAAAATTTTAGTCCTGTTTAACAGGGAGCCAGCATAAGAATGTGAACATGAGGTGTGTTCCGGCTCAAATTGATTCCATATAATATCTTTTACGGAGCATTTTAAGGTGCAATGTTCAAAGCTGGATCCTGTAAAAATGCATTTTCATGGTTAATTTAATTATCACACTCTATACTCCTGTTTGTAGTTCAAACTGCAGCTATACAGGGGATAGCAGAGTTTTCTACTTTTGGAGATCAAAGCATGAATTTCAACATAGTTAATTCCATTTTCATACAGGACATGTGGTTTAACATGTGTATAGTATAAAAACAAATTTAAAAATGCCACCAGGATTCGTGACAATAGAGTCTGTTGCTATTGGTCTTTGCAGGAACAATGCAGTAAAGTTCTTTATCGCCTCTAGGTAACCAAGGTTTTAGTCCCATTGCTATTAAGCAATTTGGGAAGATTTTAACTATGAGATCTTTCATGTCTCTGTTTAATTTAACATATAATAATTTACATCTTAGTTGAAGTAAGATGTTTTGTGAAATCACATAGCCTCCTAGAATGCTGAATCCATTGATAAGATCAGCTGTGGATAATTGTTATTCTGATGACTGATCAAAGACTTTTTTCAGAGGACTCACTGCAGGTGAGGTGTTAGCACCACAGGGGTTCTTGCTTTGAGATGCAAGATGGGAGACTTTTGGCCTCGGGTCATGGCCTAACCTTTTGTTGCCCTCATTTGTATTTGTTTGATGTGGACCGGATCTGGAGTGTTCTTTGTTATTGGTCCGCCTAAGATGAGAACAAAAGCAGAGAGAACCATTTTTAGAATTTTCATCAGTTTCAAATTCAATCATGTGGAATTAATGTTAATGCATCATCTTGCAATATTAATTCTGGAAGCCACATGATGTTGCTGGTCAGATCTGAACTGCTGTTGTTGATTTCAGCATATTGTGAGTGTGTAACACCTGTTTATACAGTCTGCTGTATTCTGAGCATTATCTTCCAGTTCCGCTGGGGACATTTTTCTGAATCAATCAATGATTTTTCATTAATTTCAGTTCACAATCTAATGGGCCGATACCCATAGTTCATTTTTTGCTCTCATTAACAGTCAGATCTGTTGGCAGAAATCATTTCACCCTTTTGGTGTTCTCTGCTTAACGGTTGTCATTTTATGGTGTGACTCACAGGTTCTTAGATCTTTTGACCCATAAAAACTTTGGTAACTCTGAATGTTATCATATCCATCCCCCTTTCATTATGTTTTTTCTGGTGAGCTTAACTCTCTGATCAAATTTTAATTGTAGGTGGTGTTTTTCAGCGAGGATTTTATTGGTTTACAATCAGTTATGCTATAGTAGTTCTGTCAGTGTTTTCATTAAGCATAAAGAAAGCAAACCTCCTCAAGGTGAATGTTTCACCCTTGGTCTTTAGTGCCATGATTGGCGATTATAACATAATGTTCATTATTGTTTATTCCTAATGTAATTATATTATATTAAAATAGTAAATATTAAAATTTAATTATATCTGGTCTCTGGAGAGTGTTTTTAGAACAACAGTGCATTTTAGCTTAATGCTTTTATCTTGTGATCAGGGTTGTGTTTGCTTGTAAGTTGCATGGAGAACAAAAGGGTCAGCAAAGGCTTGTGGCCAAATGGAATAATGTTATTGTTTTATGCAAATACAGCAAACACATTCTGAGCATCTTATTATCACTGAGGTGAGATTTCTCTGCTCTCTGTCAGGACATTTGAATATGAAAAGGTTTGAGCCATCAGGAGGTCTAAGGGCTGATTTAAAGTTAAAATCTTAGAATTTCTTTTATATTTAGTCTGTTTTGAGATTAAATTAAAGTATAGTGGATATTTTACACTGTAAACCCTAATGCTGTAACTAATTAATTGAATTGAGCTCTATTAACTTAAATCCTTAAAATTTGTTTATCTTAATTAACCTTAATGAGTATTCAGAACTTTTTCTTATTTTTGAGTTTGAAAAAATGTAATCTTTAAAAAATGCTATCAGCTGGGTGATTTAAGTATTTAAAGTTGAAAGAAATTAAAGCAATTAAGTTAATTGGTATTAAAATGTATGAGCTGGGTGACTAAGTATTTAAAGTTTGGAAAAATTAAAATAATTAAGTTAATTGCAATTAAAATGTATAAGTTGAGTAACTTGGGTATTTTAAGTTAGTTGAAGTGTCTTGCATGAGCATAACAAGCTCAAAACTTAATGTTTCTGTTAACTTAAAATAGATAATTTCATAACTAAAAAAAAATTGACATAACTGATTGCCTCAAATTTTTTTGAGTTTTGTCAACTTATTCGGGATTACAGTGTAGTTGATCAGCATCATATTTGAATTTATCACCATTATATTTAAATGACAAATTTCTGATTTGTAAAAGCAGAGTTTTCATTAGAGCTTATTTGTCTTTTTTGCAATCAAATCATTCTGTTCTGCTCACCTTTATTTTTCACATGCAAATGCCTTTAAACAGACTGTTGTTATTAATCCAATTTAAAAGTTTACAATTGTTTTTAAATCTTAAACCATTTTTTCCTGTTTTCCTTTTTTCCATTTTTCTCTTTTTTATAAAACAGTAGATTTAAAAACAATGGATATTTTTGATTCAAACTTTTAGGATCTAATTTGTGACTCTCCACTGAGTTCCAGAATATAATTTGGATGATGTTATTCCAATTTAAGCTTCAACTCTTGCTGCCTAGCAGACAAAGAGATTTCAGAGCAAGGGATGGCGTTTTTCTATACTGCTGTTATCATGTCCCTGATAATCAAAGTGGTTTTGTCTAATTCTCAACCCCACCGGATAACGCATTCCGGTCTAACATTTTTGAGCATTTCCGACTCATTCTATCAATGTGTTTATATAGGGTGCGTCCAGCTTTCCCTCAACATTTCTAATAGGCCAAGAAGAATTGACTTACCACAGCAGCTGAAGATAGAATAGAAGATCCAAACCTCTTGGTTGATATAAATCCATTTTGTGCTGGAAAGACGTAACTCGCCTGAGTTGGGAGATCACGGAGATGGGTCACCATTTTGTAAGGTCCAGCCAGTTGGTCCAATGACGGTATCCAATGGTGGATGAAGGTTCACTGCATGTTCGGTCTTTCCAGTGCACAATGTTGATTTATATTAAACTTAACTCATATCTGACTCCAATTTTAGTATGAGATGGTTTAGAATATTAATATGTTTATCCTCGTTTTATCTGACTCCAATTATAAAACATTGAGAAGATTATTTTGTTTCCTTTCACATTATTTTAGATTATGATTGAATATTCTTTTGATTTGTTATTATACCTTATTTTCATTTACTCAGATTCCGATAGCATCTCGAGTCTTGCACCGGCCGGGTATACAATCTCTTAATACAAGCTTGTCAGTCTTGGTCATTAAACAGAGGCGATTAACCACTCTCCTAAAAAGGCAGAACCCTACTTACTCAATTTAGGAGATTTTTATGTGGTCCCCATGGATCTGTTATCTACTTAATCAAGACAAAGTATTTTAATAATAATCGCGCAGGATTATACTATTGTAGATGAAGGCCTAAATATCCACATTTAAAGTAGTTTCAACAATATTTTGTTGTTCTAAATAGTTGGCCTTTTACAGTCCAAGTATACATGAAATAATGCCAATTTGCTAGTCGGATCTCTAACAACATTGTTTAGCGTGCCACGCTGCTCCGTCTAACATGTTTTAGTCCGTTACTAACCTGTACAGTGGCTTGTAGTGCTATGGACAACAACATTTATCAGTGATAATAACACGAGGTTTGAATAGTTCAAAACATAACAATTTATTAGTCAGGTAAATGTATTATGCCAATTCAATCAGTCAATTCATAAACGATCAATACAAAACATCAAATTATCAAAGATAAATCCAAGATTAAAAGATGCATTCCTGACTTTTTACATAACGTGTAAATTTTACATAACGTGGAGCCTAAGCTCCACGTTATGGGCTGATCTGGGTAGGCAGAATCGCCTTGAGCTTTTCTTAGCCCTTACCTTAAATAATCCAAGAATTCCCTCAAGGAAGGGGGTGTGAATGTATAACAAAAGGCATTCACACTTAGTGTCACGCCCCTCACAGTGGTTCAAAAGATGCCTGAAGTTATATATTTATTGTTCTGATTATGTCTATTTCTGAGAGAATGAGACCATTGTACCAATCGCACTGAGACATTTCAAATGATATCAAACATGATAGTTAAAGTCAGTTTGGTTAATTCTAGAACATTCAAACATTGAAATGACCATATGTGTGAGTTGGGGGGATGAAGCAGACTCAGATGCAAATGCAGCAGGAACTGGTTTTTCCCGCATTCCCCTTGCTGAGTTGTGAAGTCACCAGTCTCTGTTTTCAGCTCATGTTTTGAATTGTCAAAGATATCAGAATATTTGCAATATTTCAATTCTTACACAGCTGGAAGGGCATCCGCTGTGTAAAACATATGCTGGAGAAATTGGCGGTTCATTCCGCTGTGGCAACTTCTGATAAATAAAGGGACTATGAAGGTAATTGAATAAATATTTATTGTTACTTTTCGGCTTCTTAGCTAACTACTTACCTTCTTATACGCTTTTTATTGTTGTACATTAATTAAGGATTTTTTTTTGCACAGTCTTTGAGTTTTACTTGCCACAGTCAAAATAACTGCAGCAACAAGAATGGATGGAGTCTTCACTCTTCCATAATATATATATATTTTTAAATGTATGTTTGTTTTTTAAATGCAGAAAAGAAAAATAAGACTGCAGTATTTGAGATTAATCTCAAAGAATAGTTGTTGTAATCTCAGAAAAAAAATTCTTCAATGCACCAAAAAGAAAAGTTAAAGTCTGCACTGTTTTATATTATTCTACAAAAAAAAAAGAGTTAACAAAAGGGCTGAACGGTGGCTCAGTGGTTAGCACTGTCTCCTCACAGCAAGAAGGTTGCTGCTTCGAGTCCTGGCTGGGCCAACTGATATTTCTGTGGGGAGTTTGCATGTTCTTCCTGTGTTGGCGTGGGTTTCCTCTGCTCCGATTTCCCCCACAGTCCAAACACATGCGCTATAGGTGAATTGAATGAACTAAATTGGCTGTAATGTATGTGAATGGAAGATTGTTTGGGTGATTCCCAGTAATTGGTTGCTGCCGGAAGGGCATCCACTGTGTAAAACATATGCTGGATAAATTAGTGGTTCATTCCGCTGTGGTGACCCCTGATAAATAAAGGGACTGAGCCGAAAATAAAATGAAAGAATGATAAGTAACAGTAATAATTAATATTAGAGTGATTTCTGAAGCATTATTTGACTCTAAAGACTGGTGTAATGAAGCTGAAAATTCATCTTTAAAATTACTAGAATAAATTATTCAATTAAAAAATAAACAGTTTATGAGCAGTTATTTAATAGTGCAATAGAATTTCACTATTGTACAATTATTACTGTATTTTTTATGAAATAAATGCAGCCTTGGTGAGCGGGAGAAGCTTATTTTAAATCATTTAAAAATCCTACTGACCCCAAACTTTTGTTAAACTGACTTAAAACAGATTATGTAACTTATAAAATTATGTTTTTCCCAGAGATGTGTTGCGGCCGTCAGGACTAATTGATTATTTCTATATTTTTTACAGTGAGGCTGCAGTATTTAAGATTAATCTCAAAGAATAGCTGTTGTAATCTTAGAAAAATAAATTAAAAATAGTTTTTTTTTCTCAGTGCACCAAAAAGGAAAGGTCTGCATTGTTTTATATTATTTAAAAAAAGAAGAGACATGTTATATTGTCAGAAAAACACTAATAAAGGTCTTCCAGGGGAGCTGTTCCTTTTGCTTTCAATGAAAAAGATTTTACTTTTCTTAGAACAACAACAACAAAATAAGGAGGAAGTTTGAATTTATTAATTAATATTTAATTTACTGTAGTTAATTTATGTTAATTTCAACAACAACAACAACAAAAAAATGCATTCTGAGTAAAATGTATTTGTTCTTCCGATGCAGCAACAAGAAAGGATGAAGTGTGCACTATTCGCTCTAAGTTCCCCAACAAATTACCGGTAAGATGCCTTTTTTAATATATCAAAACTATTTTTACAAAGATTTTACCATTATTTTTTAAGTGCATAAATCATATGTTTTTGTGTTGCAGGTAATAGTGGAGCGATACCTTCGAGAGAAGAAGCTTCCCCTATTGGACAAATCCAAATTTCTAGTCCCAAATGAGCTGACATTAGGACAGTTCGTCAGTCTGCTCAGGTGTGTAAACTCTCCTTCTCTCTCCATTATAAAAGACCACAGTTTTTTTGTCTTGTCATTACGCAGCAGGGAATTAGCCTCGTTTCCATCCACCTATTATTATAGGCAACTGCAAATAATTGAGTATATAAGATAATAGGCCACCAGTGGCGTCTCCTAATGCACAAAAATTCCATTTTGACAGTGCAGTTCCAGTCTCACAGTTCTGTATTGACCTTGTTTACTCAGTATGATTATTATAGTCACTTTTGAATGCATTACCTTTAACTAAAAAAGGAAAATTTAATTTTTTTATGTTTTGTTTGGTTTTTATACTACATATCCTTTTATTTTGAATAATTTGTAAATACAGCAAAGTTGTTGTTGTTAAAAAAAATGTATGTAAAGTGTTGTATTTCAATGTGTACGAACTAAAAAGGAAAATAAAAAAATATTATGGCAAAAAAGAAATAAATTTTTTCAGTAGCGCTTTAGATTCGGTCACAATTCTATTAATCACTGCCTATTATTAAGATATTAGCAGCTTTCACACATACAGACCTTTCTGGCAATTTACCAGCACTTTTCTGGAAAGGTCTGTCTGTGTGAACAGGCCCTTTTTGAAAATACCGGTAAATTCGTTCCGAATAAGAGAACTTGTAACATTACCGGTAATTTGCCGGAATGCTGCGCTGTGTGAACGCAGAAGGAAGATTGCCGGAAAGAGCGCGTTCACGATTAGAAAGCACTGACGTGAGACGTCTAATTTAGCCAATCAGAACACTCAGATGCATTCACATCCGCATGCTTTATGAAAATAAAAGCCTGTGAATATTTTCCACATTTAGCTGCTAGATTTTAGTCAGATAACATTTCTATGCTCCTTCCTAATGCCAACTGTGTATATAATTATCGCTAAAATGCTTATAATAAGCTGCTGTTTGTTTACCTTCAAGCTCTGACGCATATGCACATAAAGCAGCGGGCGAGCGCCAGCACACACACATATTATGAACATCTCGACATGTGAAAGTGTTCCTCCATATGTTTTCATCAAAGTTGTTCACAATACTGATCCATCCACTGAGTTTGTAATGTAGTCAAATGTTTACAAATACAAGCACAGCCGTTTAGAGCTCATTTCTGGTTGATGATGTCAAAATTTACCAGTACTCTAAAATGGATGTGTGAACGCTCTTTTCCTTAAAAATTCCGCAACGTCCTCTTCTGTGTGAACAAGGCTTTTTTAAATTTACCGGTAAAGTCTTTTCAGAAATTTTTCGGATATTTACTCGTATCACTGTGTGAAAGGGTCTATTAACTGCACTGTAAAAAAAACAAGTTGACTCAACTTAAAATTGTAAGTCAACTTGCTGCAGAGCTTTCTTGAGTTTCAATCCAAGTACAACACTTGACTCGATTTGAGTCAACTCAAAAAAGGTCTGCGGAAGTTGCCTTACAATTTTGAGTTAAGTCAACTTTTTTAGCATGTTCATTAGTAGTTATTAGGGATGTAAAGGTGTCAGAATTTCACGGTACGGTAATACTTCGGTATGATTGGCACGGTACGGTATTTATTGAATCATTTACAGGAAAAACAAAACTAATGAAAATACTCCAAAAAAGTGCCAAAAGTGTCAATGACATACAAATTAGTCATCTATCTGTAAGCTTTGAAACAAGAACTTCAATTTTTCAATTTTAATAACAAAAAATTATTAAATCATGTAAAAAAATAAAGTTTCAATGTAGTATTGTTGAAAACTCATCACATTCAACATTTAATCACTCACTCACTCACTTAGATAGAGATGGGTTTTAAAGAAAATTATCATATAACTATAATCTGGTAAAAGCTGGTATCTCTGGGTATTTACAATGTCCCCTGCAACAGAAAAAAACCCTCTCATTTGGGACTGAGGATTCTGGGACAGAGATATGACTTGGCCAAGGTTGACAGCAGTGGGTAACGTTGTGCATTGTCTTTCCCCCACTTGAGAGGACAAGCCATGAGTGACATAGAGGTCTCTTTGCGGTACAAGTCAATGTCTGCATCAATCTGAACAGTGTGCTGTGTTTCTGCAGTCCCCATGACTGTTATTAGTCATGTTCCCCAACTTGCAGGCACGCGCACACATAGGGCTCAACCTGTGCAGTGCACATGCCCTTTTTAGTCTTGGATAGAAAGTGCCCATCCAAAATGATCAAAAGTGCCCCCGCGACGCGACACACCCTCAGTCCCGCCCTTCAGTAGGCGCGTGACAACACCGCTCTTGAGTATGCACGCTCAACCCCCCGAAAACCGAAATGCCTCCACACATCCGATTTAAAACCCGCTTTAGGTTTGGATCATTTCCAGCTCTTTTTCATCCCCGCTACTAGAAGCACACTTCATTTCCGCATTACTGGATCTGTAGCGACAACAGACCGCAAAGGATGATGGCCACGCCTGGGCTGATGGGAATTGTAGTTTCCGCTACCTCCCGTTAGCTGCATTCGCCTGAGCAAATTTTCTCAGAAGACCTATAGTTTTACCGAGTCATGCGACTACGGTAATATTGAAAAAAATCGGTATTGTGGTATGACGGTATTTATAATACCGTTACATCCCTAGTAGTTATATTTTATAGCTACTAATGAACATGCTAAAAAATTATATTTAATAATCTTGTTGTACATCCCTAATCCCTCCCAAATCCTAAACCCAACTTCTACTTTACTAACTATTAATAAATGGTTAGTTAAAGGTTTGTTAAAACCGTAAACTGTGACCTAAACTAAAATGTAAACTTTTTTTGCTTTGTTGCCATTTTATCAGAAAGTGACAATTTTGTTAGCACCAATAGTGTAGTGGTCAGTGAGTCGACACATGCACTCTGGTGCTTACGGCGACCCGAGTTCGATTCCTGCCTCGAGGTCCTACGCCGATCCTTCCCCTCTCTCTGCTCCCTATGCTTTCCAGTCAATACTCTCTATTGTCCTGTCCATTAAAGGTGAAAACCCCCAAAAAAATTATAAAAAAAAGAAAGTAATGTAATGTAATATAGTGTAGTGTGTATTTATATAGCGCATTTACCATGTATGGCTATACACCCAAAGCGGGGGACTCTCCACACCACCACCAGTGTGCAGCATCCACTTGGATGATGCGACGCCAGCCACAGGATAATGGCGCCAGTGCGCTCACTACACATCAGCTATTGGTGGAGTAGAGAGACAGTGATAGAGCCAATTTGGTGGAAGGGGATGATTGGGAGGCCATGATTGTATGGGCCGATAGAGGGACTTTGGCCAGGACACCAGGGTTACACCCCTGCTCTTTACGAGAAGTGCTATGGGATTTTTAATTACCAAAGAGAGTCAGGACCTTGGTTTACCGTCTCATCCGAAAGACGACAAATTTTGTTCTCACTTGATGGAAACGGTGCTTTATTCACAAATATTTTATATTTAGTTTTGTACATAAATCCAATTAGCATCTTTGTATTGAAACATAGCTAATGATTCAATGCTTGTTGAATACGTAAACATCGAATCACACATTTCAGAGCTCAGTGGACGTTTGAGTGAACTTTCAGCCACTTTCCAAATGTTATTTTCACCAGTTTCCCCTGTTTCTCTTTCAGAAGTAAGATCGCGCTCGAAGCATCTCAAGCTCTCTACCTGCTTGTCTCAGGAAAGAACATGTCGTGTTTGTCCGCCAGCATGGGAGAAGTTTATTCGCAATTCAGAGACCCCGACGGATTCCTCTACATGACCTACGCGTCCCAGGACATGTTCGGGTGAATTGAGCACACAGACTGACGCCTCTTCGAGATCATAACTCACTATTGCTGCTAAATGAAGATGAAAACAGGTTCTCTTCTGACCTCATTTCTCAACAGCTGAGGTTAATGTCGAGGGAAAATCAGTAGATTTGAGAGAGGTTGAGGAGTGCGGTATGAACTGGCAGTAAAGCTGTTCATACGGCTCCTGATTCAGTTTTCACAAGACGTCACTTCTTTACAGAAACGCCCACCTGGAGGAGGGCAAAATGAGGACTTCCTCCATTGGCTGCCTTATAGTCCTACTAGGCTTGTATTTAGTAGTACGGCGGCGATATTAGAGGTGTGTTCACACACTTCAAATAAGAAATGACCTATTTAGTCCCAAAAATTTCGATTTCTTAATCTGATTTCTGATTTTTTAATATATATATATTTTTTTCTTTTATTGTACACAAAACTATTGTGAAGAATTTTTGCACCCATTGACATTCATAGTATTAACAAAAACAATACAACAGAAGTCAATGGTTGTTTTTTCCCCCAACACTCTCCAGTATATCTTCCTTTGAGTTTGGAACAAATGGAAGACAACTATTATGACTTAATTTTGATTTTGGGTGAACTCTCCCTTTACATTCATTCATTTTCCTTCGGCTTAGTCTCTATTTCAGAGGTTGCAACAACGGAATGAACCAGCAACTATTCGTTTTACACAGCGGAAGCCCTTCCAGCCACAACCAAGTACTAGGACACATCCATACACACTCATTCATACGCACTCATACACTTCAGGCAATTTAGGTTACCCAATTCGCCTGTAGCGCATGTATTTGGACTGTAGGGGAAACCGGAGCACCCGGAGGAAACCCATGCCAATACGGGGAGAACATGCAAATTCCACACAGAAACCTCAACTGGTCCAACAGGGACTCGAACTAGCAACCTTCTTGCCGTGAGGCAACAGTGCTAACCACTGAGCCGCTGTGCTGCCCCCTTTATCATTCCCACTGTAAATTGTTAGACCAAACTTAATGATACCACACAAAGAAAAGCTTGTATGTTGTATATTTTGCAACAGAACTTAATGAAGAAAACAATGCTCAGCGTGTTTGTTTTGTTGTACACACGATTCAACTTTGATCAGTCGAGATGTTGTGAAAAGCATGCATAGAGTTAGAACACCAGCAATTCCTCTGTCAAACACACTAATGAAGATCTGCTGATAGGAGGTCAGTTTCTGACCCCTGTATTGAGCAACATTACAGACATTTTCAGGTTCAGACATATTCAGTTATTTTATGTTGCATCTTATGACTTCCTATCCTGTTTTCGGTTCATTTATCTCTTATTTCAACTGAGCTGTTTAAAACAGTGTGATTAGGTATGGGTCAACCTGATCAGGCTTGCGTACTTGGTATGCGTGGTGTACGACAGAAAGTTGTGTCATTGTTTTATTACAGTGTGCTGTTTTGGCTGTCTTTAGAAAACGTTGTTTTTTGTGTTGTTCTTCTGTCTACGACTGTAAACCAATGGCATTCAGCATTGAGTCTGGCTCCACCCTTTTGTACCGTACTGTTGAGCTAGGTACACTTACAGGCCACTTTATTAGGTACACCAGTCCAACTGCTCGTTACTGTAAATGGGTAAAGAAACTGCTGATCTACTGCGATTTTCACGCATAATCATCTCTAGGGTTTACAGAGAATGTACTGAAAAAGAGAAAATATCCAGCAAGCGGCAGTTCTGTGAGCGCAAATGCCATGTTGATGGCAGAGGAAAATAGCCAGATTGGTTCCAGCTGAAAGAAAGGCAACAGTAACTTAAATAACTACTCGTTACAAACGATGTATCAAGCCAATTTAATTGAGCATCGTATCAATGCCACAACCTACCTGAGTATTGTTGCTGACCATGTCCATCCCTTTATGACCACAGTGTACCCATCTTCTAATGGCTACTTGCAGTAAGATAACGCACCATGTCATAAAGCGCGAATCATCTCAGACTGGTTTCTTGAACATGACAGTGAGTTCACTGTACTCGTATGGCCTCCACAGTCACCAGATCTCAATACGATAGAGCACCTTGGGGATGTGGTGAAACGGGAGATTCACATCACATCATAGCCGACTGCAACTGCGTGATGCTGTCATGTCAATATAGACTGAAATCTCTGAGGAATATTTCCAGTACCTTGTTGAATCTATGTCATGAAGGATTTAGGCAGTTCTGAAGGCAAAAGGGGGTCCAGCCCTGTGCTAGTAAGGTGTACCTAATAAAGTGGCCGATGAGTGTATATGATGCTGGGTTTTTAACACAATTGTTTTGTTTAGAATGGACAAACTCAACAGTTAAAAAAGTGATTCTAAACTGAATTAGAAAAAAAATAACCATCCACATTTGACCCAATGTTGGGTTAAAACAACCAAGCATTTTTTTTACTATATATTTAAACAACCACATTTAAGATCAGATCTAAACATTTGCGGCTTAAAACAAAACAGAAACTTCACAGAACTGCATCCTGTTTACCCTCCAGATCTATTTAAGTCACATGACTGAAAACCACATTCAACTTCGGGACACAAAAAAGCAGCCGGGAGGTTTTCTCTCTGTGAATGTGCATCTGTGATCCTAAAACAAACACAGAGGAGAGCAACAAACAGAAAAGGCTATTTGAGCACCTACTCTGGAATGACAGCACACACAAACAGCACAAAGTCATTATGTACTCAACATCAACTGTGGTTTATCCTCAATAAATCAATTCATTCTTATTTGAATGTGTGATTTTATGGCGAGTGAGTGGTTTGGTTACTGACGAGTACTGAGTGTCCATTTAAATAAACACGCACACAGGGAGAGCTTGCTAGAAATCGCATTGCTTTTTAGTCTCGCACCTCTTCTAGAGATGCATCACTCTTTTACACATGGCTGTTATTAATCTCTAGAGGGGTTTAGGTTACTGTGTCAGTATGAGTCACATGATGAGGCGCTCATCTGCTCTGCTTTGAATGATCACATATTATTTAATACTATGAGTTACACATGGTACAATATATCACACAATTACTGTTATTGTGATAATATTCATTCATTTACCTTCGGTTTTGTCTCTAGTTCAGTGCTCGCCACAGTGGAATGAACCGCCAACTATTCCAGCATATGTTTTACGCAGCGGATGCCCTTTCACACGCACTCATACACTACAGCCTATATAGTTTATTCAATTCACCTACAGCGCATGTGTTTGGACTGTGGGAGAAACCGGAGCTCCTAGAGGAAACCCATGCGAAAATGGGGAGAACATGCAAACTCCACACAAAAAGGCTAACTGACCTAGCAGGGACTCAAACCATCGACCTTCTAGCTGTGAGGCGACAGTGCTTACCACTGAGCTATCGTGCTGCATCATGATAGTACATGCAATCTAAATATCGCAGACTTGCATGATAAATTACAGTTATTTTATGCATTATCTAAATTTGGCCAATTTGATGGGGCCTTCTTTAGTTGCTGTTCTCCTATTGGCTGAAGCAGCCCAAAGGTGAACCCAGAGCTGAAAAATAACATTAATGGTGGAAGTCAATACAAAAAGAGGAAAATGACGACAGCCAATCAGAGTCAGAATATCTGCTGAGGTTTTTAATCATACATAGTGTTGTAAAAACTAAACATTTGCACCTTTACACTGTTTTTGAATTAGAGTTAATTAAAATTGTATTTGACTTGTTTATTTTAATATAATTAAATACATAATTCATAAACATAGCTAATAAAAATCAAATATCATAACAAATAGCGTTATCGTAATACTCGTCAATAATGGCGTAATTTTTTTCTGTTTTATGCAGCTCTATGTATGTTGAATGCTTGATTCTGATTGGCTGAACATTCTTAGCGCAATCTCATGGCAAATGGTAACTTTTTGATTAAGTGGCTAATTCGTAGGAATTCGTACGATTTAATTCGTACAATTTAGTCTGATTTGCTCATCACCCAATGACGGTTGGGGTTAGGGGTGGGGTTGGGTGCCACGCCTCCTTTTTAAAATTGTACATTATCTCGTACGAAGTTGCCGCTAAACTGACGAAACGTAAAATACTTACGTTTCCTCGTGAGATCAGGCTGACATTCTTAGATCTGCAGTTATTTTCATATAAACAAACAGCTAAAGTAGTTCCGGCAAGTTCTGACTGAGTTTCATATCCATATGTTGAATAATTTCATTTATATAACCTACACTGAAAAAAATGGTTCATTGCAAATTGTTTTTGTTTGAGTTTAAACAAAAAAATTAAGTAGAACATTACTAAATTTGTTAGTTTCAATTCAGCCAATATTGCAACCACTTACCTTAAAAGTTTCAGTCTACAATAGCTAAAAATCACATCCAAACAAACAGAAGAATTATGCATAATATAATTATTACTACAGGAGTAGTTTGAGAACAAAATCCTGTCAATTGTCTTGAAACAGCATCTAAACAATGTCTTTAGGCTTGATAACCACACTCACCGGCCACTTTATTAGGTACACCTTACTAGTACCTGGTTGGACCCTCTTTTGCCTTCAGAACTGCCTTAATCCTTCGTGGCATAGATTCAACAAGGTACTGGAAAATTCCTCAGAGATATTGGTCCATATTGACATGATAACATCACGCAGTGGCCGCAGATTTGTCGGCTGCACATCTATGAAGCAAATCTTCCATTTCACCACATCCCAAAGGTGCTCTATTGGATTGAGATCTGGTGACTGTGGAGGCCATTTGAGTACAGTGAACTCCCTGTCATGTACAAGAAATCAGTCTGAGATGATTTGTGCTTTACTGAGTGGTTATTTGAGTTACTGTTGTCCTATCAGCTAGAACCAGTCTGGCCATTCTCCTCTGGCATCAACAAGACATTTGTGCCCACAGAACTGCCGCTCACTGGATATTATATTCTTTTCAGACCATTCTCTGTAAACCCTAAAGATGGTTTTGCATGTAAATCCCAGTAGATCAACAGTTTTTAAAATACTCAGACCAGCTCGTCTGGCACCAACAACCATGCCAGGTTCAAAGCCACTTAAATCACCTTTCTTCTCCATTCTGATGCTCAGTTTGAACTGCAGCAGATCGTCTTGACCATGTCTACATGACTAAATGTATTGAGTTGCTGCCATGTGATTGGCTGATTAGAAATTTGGGTTAACAAGCAGTTGAACAGTTGTACCAAAAAAAGTGGCCGGTGAGTGTATAGTAGTAGCAGAATAATGCACCATAGTCCATTGAATTATTTAAAAACAATGCACCCCAATATTTACTATCGTAAATTTTTAAAAAGGCTGTGAATTGCTTGTTATTGTCCCTCAAAATGCAACATTGTCCTCATATTTTATGTTGGAAAATTGTGCTGTTGTGCTGAATTGTAATAGTTATTAGATATGGACAAGTGGACATCCCAGTTGGTGGAATGAACTCCCTAACTGCATCAGAACAGCAGAGTCACTCGCTATTTTCAAGAAACGACTAAAAACTCAACTATTTAGTCTCCACTTCACTTCCTAATCTGCAATTGCCTCTCAGAATATCACATTAACTGTACCCAAAAAAAAAATACTAATACTACTAATACTTTCCTTCTTAGAGTTTACAGACCTGAAACTTCCCTATAGCACTTATTCATTGTTGCTCTTAGTTGTGTAAATTGCTTCCTTGTCCTCATTTGTAAGTCGCTTTGGATAAAAGCGTCTGCTAAATGACTAAATGTAAATGTAAAGTGTTTACTTGTTGTTTTTGAAACTAAGGTGTGCAGTATGAATGTAATTTTATTATTATTGTTTTATATATATGTAACTTATTTGATCTATTTTTAGTATGGAAAGCTCTGCTGTGACATGTGAATTTCCCTTTGGGATTAACAAAGTCAAACAAACAAACAAAAAGCAAAGCAAAGCAGGGAAGTGCAGCTAATAGGGCAAGTTGTGGGTGGTGATTTCTGCATTCTCTCAGTCATTTAGGACTTTACTGGGAACTTTTGCACCTTCTTGTAAAGTGTGTTGTGAAAGCAAAATGCATTAACTGAGAAACTGCAATGCAAAAGTTCAGACTGAGGTCTTCATGTGTGCTGATATGATGCTAAGGTGATAATGAACTGCATGTCACTGCCAGAAGATGGTAGTTAATTAAAAAGCGACATCATCGAACGCACCTTTAATGTTTTTGAAAGCTGACTGTGTTTAAAAATGTAATAAAAACTTTGGTATGACTTTATTTTGATGGTCACCTTTTCTCGTTTTGTTGACTAAAAATTGCATTGCAACTACATGCCAATTAATTTTCATTTGAGTATTAGTAGACTGTCTGCTTAATATCTGCTGATACTGCTCCTTCAACAGACATTTAACTGACTATAAGAACAACTTACACTAACCCTAACCTCCACCTAAGAGTCTACTTATAAACTAATAAAGAATCAGTTGGCATGTAGATGCAATGTAACTCAAACTCATAAAATGTGTTAAAGGTTCACAAAACCCTGGAGTACTTTTTTGAGATTTTAACAGATTTGTGTGTGTTGAGCATCAGTTAAGACAGTGTTAGCACCCGTCAACTTTAATTGTGGGAAAAACTGGATAATTTTGAGCTTTTGTCAGCTAATTTTAGCTTCCAGGTTTAAAATTATTTTGGGGGCGAATCAGAATCAGTGACGTAGCGCAAAACTGCAAGTGGAGTGATGATGCGTCAGTTTCTTATTATTATTCATAGCGGCCCTGCTGAAAAAAACAGCTTAAACCAGCCTAGGCTGGTTGGCTGGTTTTAGCTGGTCGACCAGGCTGGTTTTAGAGGGGTTTTGGCCATTTCCAGGCTGGTTTCCAACCATTTCCAGCCTGGTCTTAGCTGGTCAGGCTGGGAGATGACCAGCTAAAACCAGCTTGACCAGCTTAGCCAGGCTGGGAGCCCAGCCAAAGCCAGCTATGTCCAGCTTAAACCAGGCTGGTCAAGCTGGTTTTAGCTGGATTTAGCTGGTCATTTTCCAGCCTGACCAGCTAAGACCAGGCTGGAAATGGCTGGAAACCAGCCTGGAAATGGCCAAAACCCCTCTAAAACCAGCCTGGTCAACCAGCCAACCAGCCTAGGCTGGTTTAAGCTGGATTTTTTTGCAGGGGGAGTTTTCTTATCCTTAGAGAAGAGCCGGCTTCTTAATTATTCATGACTGCGCGTGCTTTCCGAAAGCAAGACAGACCTGCCAGTGTCAAGCTGTGAGGTAGAGATCTGCGCGGGATTAAATTTTGAATCCCGCTCCCGCCCGCACTCGCCAGGTTTTAGCTGGAACCCGACCGCTCCCGCTTATATTAAGCACTTGATGTCCTGCTGCCCGACCCGCCCCGTTTTCTATCCGCCGCGCCCAATCCCGCTAAAGAGCAGGGGGAGAACAAAACCGAAAATCACCCAGTTATACAGTCCAGACAGCCTATAACAAGCTGTCTGTATAAACACACACACGCACAGCACCAAGCACACACACACAGACAAAGCTTTCTCTCTCATTCGCGCGCCCTCTAACACACACTCATAAGCACCAAGCACAAACACAGGCAAAGCTCTATCGCACCCACACACCCACACACCCACACACCCACACACACACACACACACACACACACACACACACACACACACACACACACACACACACACACACACACACACACACACACATATATATCTCTCATTCGCGCGTGCGCATACACACACACACTGCAACAAACAAGCTAAACACAGCATTGCGCTATTTCATTTACACACATACATACGCGTGCTCACTCGGGAGTCGGGAGCGATATTGCTAGACAGCCCGCTCTCGTCCCAAATTGAACCCGTTACCGACCGCTCCCGTGATTTATTCGGAAATTTATACCCGCGCCGTAGAAATCTGGTCGGGTCCCATGGCGCCCGCGGGACAGCCGCGGGAATGCAGACCTCTACTGTGAGACACGTTGATGACTGGGTTAGACCGCGTCCACAGACCCACGACACACAGTATTTAGTTGTTTATGAAGGGTTGTGTGTGTTTGTTTTCATGATCCACGGGGTTTGTTGCTTGTTTTTCCCCGCGATCCTGTCAGGGCCGATACAGCAAAGCTGTTTGTGTGCAGCAAGCATTTTTGTCAGGAAAGCAGTAAGAGAATTAGAGAATGGCGAACTTTGTCTTTTATCAGGAGTTCGTTCACATTTAGACATATCGCCGTGCTGCTGTGTTCCTAAATCCTCTAGATTACAAACAGAGCTAATGGTTAAAATAGACAGGGCAGGAGACCTGCTGCATTGAGTCTGCATTCAGACCCGGGGATTGAGGGAGAAGTCCTCATTTATAGTGTTTGAAATTTATAAATATGAACACGATTATCTTTACAATTGTATAAATTGTGGTTGGATGTAAGAAATTACGAATAACAAATGTAGCAGGGCATTAAATGACTGTTTATTTCTTTGCATTTTAACTTTATAAACTATGAAATCATGCATCTTCTCATGGTTTGTCTCATTTCTTGAGCTAACTGACTGACAACAGTCGTTGCTCCCCTCCCTCTCCCCTGCCGGCCACGCCCACTCCTGCCTCTGCTCGCAGAGCTCCACGCTCATTATGATGCATCTTTTGAAAAAATTCTGAGGTAGACCTGAACCGAAAGTGGGGGTGTCATGACCCTTTAAAGGGACCATCAAAATAAAGTTATACCAAAACTTTAATACTGTATTATTTCTTTGAATGCGAAGCAAAGTCTTCAGTGTCCTACTTATATGCTAATATTATATTGAACATTTTTTAAAAGATGTCATTTAGAACCTTTGTTGGACATTTAGTGAATGCAAAAATGTGACTTGATTTAAAGGCAGCCTATTATGCAACAATCACTTTAGTATTTGGTTTAAACTATAGGTGGGCATAGATACATTTTTTAATCTAGATTAATCATACTGTAATCTCGGAATTAATCTAGACTAAAATAGCTCATTTGAATTCTGCCGAAGGAATTCAGAATATATGTGCTACCCAAATAATGATCAAAAGTAAGTCTTTAAGAACGGGTTTCTCAAGCCAGGTGGCGCATTAGACCAGGGCTCATCTCCTGTTTCCAAAGTGCATCACAAACTGCTTGAGAAACTGTTCTACTATGATAATGAAAATTAATTATGTTGAATAAGATGTACTTGTGTTTACAACCTTTTATTTAGTTAAACATGAATTTTATAGGCTTACATAAGCTCCAACAGCAAGATTTTGATCACTTTAATCCGACTAAAGTCATAACTGAACTAAACAGAAATGGAATTAAGACATGTGGAGTATGCAGATATTAGTGGCATTATTGAAGTAAACACTGCGATCAAACTATTACCGTCATATAGGACTTTTCACCATATTTTCCCAAAGGATCCACAAACGTGGCTCTCAGTAAAGGCAAACACACACAAACTTCCCCACAGAGTTTTTTTTTTCCCTTTGGTGTGCGTTATTAAATTCCATAACACACTCACCAGTCCTTACTCCCCATTTGAGTCTATTAAACCCTGCAGGCGCCTGATAGTTAGATGTGGAGCTACCATAATCAGATTCACTCTAGTGAACTGCATCCATGTTAGCATGTCACGTTTGATGTGGTAATTTCACAGCAGGAATATGCACAGGTTCAAAGACTCGTTCTGGCCACCAACAGTGCAATTCGGTCAGGTATACATCCGTGCTAAAATATCAAGATGAAAGTCACCATAGCTTGCGTAGAATTGATTCAGCTCCCAACCTAACTTTGAGAATAGATTAACGGCGATATTTTTTTAAAAATGCCTGATAAAAGTCTCACGTTAACGTCGATAACGGCCCATCACTATTTTAGACACAGTCGTGTGGCACCAGTGTGTAAATATAACCAGCTTCTAATGGTAAAATTGTGTTTATTGTGTTTTATAATCATGCTTCATAAAAACAGTCTGCAGAAACACTGATTGACGTTCTCCCTTTGTACGTGTCATCAGAGGGGGTAAGTCCCGCCCATTAGTGACTGTTGTGGAAAAAAGATTCTGGTCTGCAAAATATTTTAAGTCACCAAGTCAAACTTTGCAAAACATGACAAAGTCTGAGATCTCCAAAGTCTTTTGGCAAAGCAGTTTATTGTTACAGCATCAGTAACAACAGAGACAGGTCGTTCGAGTGTCTGCTGAACATAGGCTTGCACAAAGTTTAAATACATTTCTGTGTCTTAATACTCCAACCAAATTGACACATTACACACCTCCATCAGCTTCTCCGCTAATGGGATCTTAAATCTCTCAGGTGCCCGCCACCAATAGAATCTCAGGGTCTTTCAGGGGTCTTACCCATGTCCAGTTAAGGTCTATCCTTCCTGTTTCAAAAGCGATGACTCAACCAAAAAACAATGCTCAACAATATATCTTGTTCACTGTCCACTGAGCTGTCAACTATAAGTTCAGCTGAAGTTCATAAGTACTCATATTTTTTTAGATGTCAGTACAAATGAGTGTGGGCGCACGTGCAGGTGTGCCTTACCATGAGTTACAGAACAGAACGCAGGTGTCCTTATGGCCTTGCTTCCATAAATCTACCCTCATTGTGACATTAATGCTGCTCTGCTCTTCTCATCTCTGACTGCATTTGACCAGATTGACTTTTTTATTTACCAAAGCACACATACCTAATAATAATGCCACAGGTATGGGTAATAATACAATAGATAATACAATAGATAATAATAATAATAATAATATTACTGAAATCACTCAAATAAGCATATAAATGAGAGTAATACATTCATCAGAAAATCATCAAGACACAATCAATTACCCAACTTGACCATCTCTCACTCATCAGCATAGAACGTTAGTCTTGTTTTTGAATCTGCCACCATGCTTATTATTATTATCATGCTGACACATACACATTTGTAGCTCCACCCTCTTTAAAAAAAGCACAATCTTATTTGCATTTAGCACGACAGCCACCAAAACGGCACAATTAGGATAGAAGTCTTAAAAGGGCAGTTTCAAAGAGTTATAAAACATTATCTGTGAGGGATTTTGAGCTGAAACTTCACACTCTAGGGACATCGGAGACTTATTACATCTTGTAAAAGGGGCATAATAGGTCGCCTTTAAGACCAAAACAAATGTTTAAACTTCAGAAGAGTTAAGAAATATTTATTTTGATTATTTTTAATGCATGTCGAATGAAAGAAATAATACAAAACAATACAGAGAGTAACTCAATGCCAACTAACATGCATTCGTGTCATCTAGAGAGACGGAATCTAAAATAATTCTTGAATAGTAATATTACAAATTAAACATTTGAACACTAATCAGATGAGAGATCATTAAAAAAATATACATGTACTACTGTTGTTATTAATTATTTGTACTATTGTGTTGGAAGATGGTTCACATTACATCAAACTAGTAATATTCAGCTGCATAACAGGGGGAAAAAAAATCAATAATAATTAAGTCTTCCAAAGAAAACACAAGACTCTGCATGAAGCAACTCGACATGCCTCAACAACATCTTGATAAGAGAGAAATATATGAAGCTGTCGCTGCATTACTGCCATTCCAGCACATCTTCAGGGATTCCACTCAGATTGACCGTCTTCTGTCAGCACTCATCAACTCAGATGACAGATTTATATGTGCACAACGTTCAAATCCATCAGTGCTGGCGTTTGGCATCCAAAGACTTTACTGTCTTGGAAAATTTGTTCTAAAAACTGCACAAGTTTAATAGAGGAACAAAAAAACACTCAAAATGCAAATCAGATTTGTTTATTAGTGCTTAATCGCATCCACAATAAAAGTTTGTTCCGCCATATGTGTGTGTATTAAATGTTTATTATGCACATGTGATCCACACATACATAGAAACAAAAATATGCCATAAAATTCTGTCACGTAGATATTTAAATTTGCATATCATTTGTATAATTTATATTTACACTGACTGTCCACTTTATTAGGTACACCTGTCCAACTGCTCGTTACTGAAAATTTCTAATCAGCCAATTACATGGCAGCAACTCAATGCATTTAGGCATGTAGACATGGCCAATACAATCTGCTGCAGTTCAAACCGAGCATCAGAATGGAGAAGGAAGCTGATTTAAGTGACTTTAAACATGGCATGGTTGTTGGTGCCAGACGGGCTGGTCTGAGTATTTCAGAAACTGCTGATCTACTGGGACTTTCAAGCAGAACCATGGTGACAGAGAACAGTCTGAAAAAGAGAAAATATTCAGTAAGCGGGAGTTCTGTGGGCACAAATGCCTTGTTGATGCCAGAGGAGAATGGCCAGACTGATTCCAGCCTATAGAAAGGCAACAGTAACTCAAATAAGCACTCGTTACAACTGAGGTGTGCAGAAGAGCATCTCTGAACGCACAGCACGTCTAACCTTGAGGCAGATGGGCCACAGCAGCAAAAAACCACACCGGTGCCACTCCTGTCAGCTAAGAACAGGAAACTGAGGCTACAATTCACACAGGCTCGCCAAAATTGGACAATAGAAGATCGAAAAACGTTGCCTGATCTGATGAGCCTTGATTTCTGCTGTGACATTCGGATGACATCAACAACATGAAAGCATGTATTGATTCTGCCTTGTATCAACAGTTCAGGCTGGTGGTGGTGGTGTAATGGTGTGGGGGATATTTTCTTGGCACACTTTGGGCCCATTAGCACCAATTGAGCATTGTGTCAATGTCACAGCATACCCGAGTATTGTTGCTGACCATGTCCATCCCTTTATGACCAGTGTACCCATCTACTGATGGCTACTTCCAGCAGGATAACACACCATGTCATAAAATCTGAAAAATGAGTTGTGTGTAATAACAATGGAATAACACAAGTGTTGAAATACTGAAATGTAACTTATTTAAAACTTCATACAAAAGGCTTTTTAATGACGGCAGCTTAAATACATCTCTAATATGGAGAAGGAAGTCACATGCATTGCTCAGGTGTGAGTTTCTCACAGACTTCAACAGAGTGTAAAAATCTTGATGGTTCTGTGGGTCAAGTCTATCAAATCTGATCTTTATTCTGTATTTTCTATTGGATTTAAGTCAGGTGATTGGCTGGGCCATTCTACAGCTTGATTTTATTTCTCTGAACGCAGTTTCCTCGGCTGTCTTTGGATCATTGTCTTGATGAAATGTTCACCCGGGTTTCATCTTCATTATCCTGATAATATAGATGTTAGCCTGAAGCAGCTGATGTTAATATACAGGGCAGAGGGTTGCGGAAAGATTTCAGCTGCTGTCTGGGCTTTCAGTGCCTTTCTACATCTCCCTTTCTTCATGTGTTCAATACATTTTCCCTGTGTCGTTTTATTACACGTAACTTAATTTGTAAACTAATTGGATTTGTTTTCTAGGCATATAGAGATTTCTTTGGTTGTTACCAACATCTGGTGAAAATTTCAAGTAAACGGCACCTTTAGAAATATGTTTTCTGAGAAAAAAAGGTGACGTGTTCAATACTTATTTCCCTGCTGTATATGCAGAAATTATACAATTTAATTAACTCATTACAGTCTTTAATAAGACGTTTATATAATCTGATACAATATAGTTTGAATTATGATTAGGCCCATACGGAATCTGCGCGTGCAGAATTCCGCAGATTTTCCACAGATTTTCCGCAGATTTCCGCAGATTTTTAGCCCATTATTAATTCTGTTTATTTACTTGAGTAAATGTGTAAATCTGATTTTATTCCATTTTTATTCAGAAATGTATTACTTTTATTTAATATATTAAGGTTTTAATTATGATACTCTGCTGGATACTCCCAAAATAATTCCGCAGAAATCTGCAGATTTTTACCAAGATTCTCTGCAGAAATAGCAAAAAACGTCTGCAGATTCCATCTGGATCTGGTTATGACTGTTTTACAATGATAGGAAAGTAATAGAGGTTTCGAATAATAGCGAAATTACAAAAATAAAAAAAGAAATAAAAGTCTTTGAAGCACAGATTACAAATAAACTCTTTTATTGGTGAATGTAATCGCTGCATTCAAGATGAGGATTTAAATCACAAGCTCCCAAAAGAAAGTACAGATACACCCTTAAGAAATTAAATCAAGAGAATACATTCAACATTACATTTTCAAAATTGAAAATACACAACAGATACAATTGTTCTCAAGGAAAAGAATAAGTTAAGGAAGTATTGCCCAAAAAAAGCAATCATTTTTGGAGTCATAGAGCATTTATAGGTCTCAAACTCAATTCCTGGAGGGCCGCAGCTCTGCAGTTTTCCTCCAACCCTAATCAAACACAGCTGATCTAACAAATTAGACTACTAAACACGACAAGATCAGCTGTGTTTGATTAGAGTTGGTGCAAAACTGTGCAGAGCTGCGGCCCTCAAGGAATTGAGTTTGAAACCTAAATGGAATATTTATTTTCACATTATCTTTACTTGTAAATTAAACACCCCCCCCCAACATCCTCAATTTCTCCCCGCTCTCAATGCCTAATAAACAGTACCACAAGTAAGTTCTGCAATCAATCAAATTCATTCAGCGCTCGTATAGTGGTTTCTCCATTTCTAAAACTAAACAAGAGAAGGAAGAAAAGAAGTCTCTCACTGGCACGTTAGTTCATGGTCTCAGTTCAATCATTCGCAGCCAAAGAATATTTCCGTTGCCTACAAATCTACTCGTTTAAGACAGAAAATCCCACTCCTGTTCACCTGTTAGTCAAAAGCAAAGGTCTCAAATTGATTTCTGGAGAGCTGCAGCTCTGCACAGTTTTGCTCCAGCCCTAATCAAACACAGCTGATCCAACTAATCAACGTGTTCAAGATTACTATGGAATATTAAGCAGGTTTGAGTTGGAGGTGGTTGGAGCTAAACTGAGCAGAGCTGCCGCCCTCCAGGAATTGAGTTTGAGACCATTGGTCAAAAGTATGGTCAAAACTAGCTAGTGAGGGAACCCATTTTATCATATTTTTAAAATCTGGAGGAATTGCGCAGCTGTTAAATAATCTCTTTGTATCCGCTTCATGACGTTTTGACTTTAATGTAGTTTGTAGTCCAGTATGTAGTCCTGCAAATTTGATTTTAATATTTTTTTCTTCTTCTTCCCTCTGCTATTTGTTATTATTTTCCATTACATTTATAATATTTGACCCTAATTATTGTATTGAGCCAGTGTTTCCCAACCATGTTACTGAAGGCACGCAAACAGCACATATTTTGGATGTCTCCCTTATCTAACCCATTAACTTCAGTTCAGGTGTGTTTGATTAGGGAAGAGTGGGAAATGTGTAATGTTGGTGTGCCTTCTAGAACATGGTTGGGAAACACTGTATTAAGCTGTCTTGGGTTGTTTAAGTCTTGGGGGTGGCGCTTGGGTTAAAACAGAAGGAAACTTTAATGATTCATGTTGTATCATTTTTAAATTTTCTTTTCCTTCAAAAAAAAAAAAAAAACTAGCTAGCAGATGCGGTTTGGGCACTTTTGGAATGAAGCTAAAGCCACTGAGATCCTCAATTGTGCTCTTGCCGTTTGGACGGAGGCACAAGATGATTGGGAAGTTTAGCCGGGAGCTCGAAGCCCTCAAGCTTTACCTTGATCAGGTGATTGGCCAGAGCAAACTCTTCGTCATCCAGGTATCCATCTTTATCCACATCTGCCAGAGTCCAGATTTTCCCCAGCACTGTGTTCGGCAGCTTGGACTTCGTCATCTCCTTCTTAGCTGTGGCTCCGGAGATCTTCCCGTTGATCGGAGAGAGGGTGTAGAAAATTTCATCGTAGGATGGTTTGTCACGGCCCACGATCCACTCCAGCTCGTCGATGCCTTCGCCGGCGCCTTCTCCGTACCCATGACCGAACGGGCCGTTTGAGATTCCCTCAAAAGCACCGCCCTTCACTGATTGGCTGGGCATGGTGGCCTCCTCTTTACGCACCAGTGCCATTAGCTTAGCGATGTCGTTACCTAGCATGTCTTCCACCGACTCTAGAAGTTTGGGCTTCATGGCAGGGAATTTGGTGAAGTCCTGAACAGATAGCAACTCCTGGGGGAAAAAATTGTGTTTTTATTTTTAAAGAAAAACACAAGATGCAATTTCAACCATTTGAGCAGTATAGACCCACAGGTGAGCTTTATTTAAGTCCAGAACGCGAATTACACATTGCACTCAAAGGGCTCTATTTTAACAATCTGGGCACATAATCTAAAGCACATGGCGCAAAAGCATTAGGGGAATGTCCAAATGCACTTTTGCTTTTTAAGGACGGAAAATAGTGCATGGTCTAACAGGGTTGTGCTTATTCTCTTAAAGAGTTCTGGGTGTGTTTGGAGCATACATTACACCAATCAAAGTCTCGTCTCCCAATACCTTTAAGAGTCAGTTTTGTCACACCATGGTGCATTTGCCATTCACATGGTGACTTTGTAAGTGGAAAAACTGAACACTTCACTAGAGAGAAAACAATTAAACAGAGTATCTGCAGCGCGAGAACAAAGAACGAGCCTCCTCCAATCGGCCTCTCTCTTTACTTTTACTCTTTACTCCTTTACTTTCGTAGATAAGGAAACAGTGTTGTACACACTGTGCTGAAGAAATCCATTAGCCTACATATTTGATTTTGTTTGTTAAGCACAACGATTTGTTTTAAAACTATTACTAAAATCAGTTCTAATTTCCAGCAAACAATCATAAACAATAATAACGAGTTATATCCAAACACACGTCCTATTCTTATGCCCCATATGGTGATGCAGACGTCTCTAAAACCCGACAGGTGAACAAATCTAAACTTGTTTTTATTAAAACAAATATAAATATGCATATAATAAATAATAATACGACTAATAACAATAACCTTATACAAATGCAAATTGTCATGAATAAACTGAAAAAGCCCCCCAAGATGAAGAAGGCACATAGGAATTGGTTTTTATATTTGTGTAGAAAATAATATATTTTGTAACATTTTAATCCTTTGATTGTTTTTATTTGTACAGATATTTGTGTATTGCTTTACATCCTGTGTGTATTAAGCAATGTGTAAGCGTACCTGGACCCGCACTAATGCGATAACTAATGCGCTCTGTGCTTGACTTTACACCAGATATTAGGTGGTCAATGCCGCAGTCTATTTCAGTTCCCCAAAATAGCCACGTGCCAACAATGCTCCTAACAAACCTCCTTTTCAGACCAGCACACACATTAGTCCACAAAGTGGCGCAAATGGATTTGCTATTTTAACAATGTGGTGGGAAATGACAAAATTACTGTTGCACTGGTCTGAAAATAGCAACAAATCCTGCCATACACGTCTTGTGACTTATTGCGCTGGGTGTATGATAGGGCCCAAGAAATGGCGTTTGCTGTTTGTTCAAACAACTTATTTAAAATGAGTTGAAACAACAAAATTCATTAATTTTTGGGTGGACAACTTGTTTTATGTTTGATCCACTTAAATTTGTAAAAACGATTAAGTTAACTTAATTGGTTTTGAGTCAACATTAGGGCTGGGCGATTTGGCCTAAAATCTAAATCTCGATTAATTGAACATTTTAATTTACGTTTTAATTACAATTAATGAACGATTATTTTATTTGTTTATTATATGTTTTTGCTCTCATAGTTCACTGACAGGTTTTGTACAGTGAACATGCTCACATATTACAAGAAGTATAATATCAGAATAATATAATAAGTAAAAATTAGCCGTAACAGAGCCGGGTCACAAGACTCCACACACAGTAGGGAAAGTAATTGAGAAAATTGACCATGACAAATTTGATCGATTAAAGGTTCTTGTTACAGTCATATGTAAATGCCTGTTTGTTTTGCTTGTGTGTGCTCTCTCTCTCTCTCTCTCTCTCTCTCTCTCTCTCTCTCTCTCTCTCTCTCTCTCTCTCTCTCTCTCTCTCTCTCTCTCTCTCTCTCTCTCTCTCTCTCTCTCTCTCTCTCTCTCTCTCTCTCTCTCTCTCTCTCTCTCTCTCTCTCTCTCTCTCTCTCTCTCTCTCTCTCTCTCTCTCTCGTTCAAGTTGCCTTATTGGCATGACATTAAGTACAGTATTGCCAAAGCACTTCAAATATGAAACATATTAAAACCATTGAAAATTAATAGTAATACAGATAAGATTTAATGACACACACACACACAAAAAACAATACATTTGATAAATATAATAATAATAATAATAGTAAAAAGTTTAAATTATTTAAATAAGATACACAAATTTATATTAACCATTTCTTATGGTGTGTAGGGTGTATACATATTTTGCAGCTAGTCTAAATGTCAATTCGTCCTCTCTGAGTATATGGTAAAGTTTTCTGAGTCATTTAAATTAAAAAATGAACTGATCAATGTTTCAAATTGGGGGAAAAACATTCCTCTAGCCATGGTGTATTTAGGGCAAAAATTTAATTCTCTCTCTCTCTCTTTCTCTGTCAATTCTCAGGATCGCCCATTCCAGTATCCCATTCGTCCGTGAAGACGTCAATCTCAATTCCACCCTGTGACGTCATCACATTCGCTACCAATCAGGATAGGAGATCAAAGTTTAAAGGGGGTCAGACCCACGATCATGACACCAGCCTTCTATATAGCTGTTTCTGGAGGACACGAACAGACGTCATCCTGTCATTTGAACTTTTTAACAACGATAAGAACCAATAACGTACTGATTACACAATATCATCCTCTGAATAATGCTGTGTCCAATCATGTAGGACTTCTGAAGTCATTTCCAAAGTAATTCTTGACGGCAAATCTTCTATTTGTTTATTATACATTATTCAGAAGGAGATTTTATAGTAGAGTACATCTGAATAGAGTATATAGGTTCATATATGTTGCAAATATGGCCAACGAGTGAAGGGACGTTTCCTTTCCTTATTCCATGAAAGGGACTTTAATTCTGCGTTAAACTGAAATCTAATAATTTTTTTTCACTTAATCGATATTAAAAACATTACTAAGCATCATATTGACTCTTTACATTTACTCAGTGCTTTTAATAGTCAAAAAAAAAATGAAAATACGTCATACCTGCATTTTCTTAAGGTTTGGAAAGTCTCCTGGTGAAATGTTGTGCTCTTTCTGGATCTTTTCATATATAGCGCCCAAGTTGTTAATAAGCTCTTTCTTCTTTGAGTCTTTGCCAAACACGCTCGGCATCTCTTTCTTCAGAGCACTGATAATGTAAGCATGTACCTGGAAAAAAGAAAGAGCTCAAATTATATACAAATAACATCTGTGCAGTACAGCGTGTTAAAATGAAGCCTCTCACAAGCATTGGGTTACTTCATATAATGAAAATAAGATGTGAAACTTTATCTGAGAGATCAAATCCTGTAAACAGCCTCAGCGGGGAATAAAGTTCATGAAAGAAAAAGACACTTTCATAAACACTGAACACTGAATCCATAAGCAACAGAGGAAAATTAAGTAAATAAATCAAAATTTATATTGTATAAATATAAATTAATAATTTTTATAATAAAAAATTATTATAAATTAATTATAAAGTTTTATTTTATTTTGATATAAAATAGAAAATAGAAAATGAGTAAATCCGATGAATCAGTATAAATTCATACATTTATTTTCTTTTCGGCTTAGTCCCTTTATTAATCTGGGGTTGCAACAGCGGAATAAACCATCAGCTTATCCAACATGTTTTACGCAGCAGATGCCCTCCCAGCAACCCATCACAGGGAAACACCCATACACTCCCATTCACACACATACACTACGGACAATTTAGCCAGGCCAATTCACCTATAGAGCATGTCTTTGGACTGTGGGGAAAATCAGAGCACCCGGAAGAAACGCACGCGAACACAGGGAGAACAGGCAAACTCCACACAGAAATACAAACTGACCCAGCCGAGGCTCGAACCAGCGACCTTCTTGAATTTACTGAACATTAATAATACAAATACATGCTTTATTATGTAAATTAATAAGATCATTATATATACTGTATATACAGTATTTTTATTTTATAAATATTTTTAAAAATAGGGTGAAATTTTACAATTAAATATTTTGAGGATTTTTATTATTTATTTATTTTACAGTAAAAAAAAACATTTTTTATCGACTAAAGCTGAAATTTCAACTTCATTTTCAACATTTATTTTTTTTAATCAATGATGAAACTAATATTAATAATACACGATTAATGTGGAGTGGAGAAGTGGTAGAAATAAACAAGCTTGTGCTGTTTCTTACAAATACAGTAAAAATTTATACTGATGTGACGCAGTGGCTCAGTAGGTAGTGCTGTCGCCTCACAGCAAGAAGGTCGCTGGTCCGAGCCTCAGCTGGGTCAGTTGGCGTTTCTGTTAAGAGTTTGCATGTTCTCCCTGCATTCGCATGGGTTTCCTCCGGGTGCTCTGGTTTCCCCCACAAGTTCAAACACATGCGGTACAGGTGAATTGGGTAGGCAAAATTGGCCGTAGTGTATGAGTGTGAATGAGTGTGTGTGGATGTTTCCCAGAGATGGGTTGCAGCTGGAAGGGCATCCGCTGCGTACAACATGTGCTGGAAAAGTTGGCGGTTTATTCCATTGTGGCGACCCCAGATTAATAAAGGGACAAAGTCGAAAAGAAAATAAATGTATGAATTTATACTGATTCATCGGATTTACTCATTATTTTAATTTTCTATTTAATATCAACAATATTTTACAATTTATGTCAACAATTTATACTGATTCATCGGATTTACTCATTTTCTATTTTTTATTTTGTATCAACAATTTTTTATGTCAACAATTTATATAAATTAATTTGATTTACTCATTTTTCTATTTAATATCAACAATATTTTATATTTTATGTCAACAATTTAGACTGATTAATTAATTCTAATTGAGAAAATTTCAGTCTTTGTTGATTCTTTTTTAAAACCTCGTGTTCAAAGTCTTCCCTCTTTTGTACAGGACTCACAGGATATGATTAAAATATTACAGTCTGTCTCACTTCCACAAAATCCAACATTATTGGTGACCTTAGATGTGGAATCGTTATATACCAACATTCCACATGATGGCGGTATACAAGCTATTGATTTTTTTTCTACGCGAGTTTTTAAGTGATAAGAAACCTACTATCGAATGTCTTAAAGAATGAACTAAATTAGTGCTTACAAAAAACTATTTCATGTACAAAGATGACTATTTTCTACAAATTAAAGGTACTGCAATGGGAAGCACTATGGCTCCTAATTATGCGAATTTGTATATGGGCTTTTTTGAACATGAATATGTGTTTAATCCAACGGTTAATTCATATTTGTCTAATATTCTTCTGTGGCGGCGATATATTGATGATATTTTCATGATTTGGTGTGGCTCAGAAAATGATTTGCTTGTTTTTCAGCAATTTTTAAACCACACTAGTGAACATCTTAAATTTACTATTGAGTTCAACCCCTCACAAGTGAGTTTTTTAGACTTGCTGATAATAAAAGATGGGAGTAAATTGGTGACAGATTTATATAGAAAGCCTACTGATAAAAATACATTTTTACATGGTCTGAGTTTCCATCCCACTAAATTAAAGAAAAGCTTGCCAATTAGTCAGTTTAAAAGAATTCGACGCATCTGTACCAATACGGAAACGTTTGAAAAACAACGTAAGGAATTATGTCAACGTTTTTATGATAGAGGTTATTCTACAAAATGGATTAAGGAAGCTGCGGCCCGTTTCGAAAATATGGATCAAAAAGAAGCCTTGGTTCGAAAAACACTAAAACCTACTAACACACGGATTTCTTGTATTATTCAATATTCGGCTTTAAGTAATGAGTTTGCAAATATAGTACGAAGACATTGGCATATATTAAATTCAGACCCTGTTATGAGACACTGTTGTAAAGATCCTCCACGAATTGTTTTTAAACGAGCTCCTAATGTGCGACAAATGATAGTGAGAGCAGATCAAGGTTCCGATCAGTCGGATAATCCTTTCTCAGTCCCTGAAGGTAACTATAGATGTGGTCAATGCGCACAGTGTAATTTTACAACCAAATGTCAGTTTTTTAGTCATCCACATTCAGGTAAGCAATTAAAGATTAAAGGTGTGATTTCATGCAACACAAAAAATGTGATCTATATGATTAAATGTCCTTGTGGTTTAGCCTATATAGGTAAAACAAGACGGTGTTTAAAAACACGAATTGCTGAACACAGAAGTAATATACGATTAAACGATCAACGAAATCCTATCGCCGTTCATTTTAATGCATTGAAACATAACCTTGCGACTTTGCGATATATTGGCATTGAACAAGTGAAGGTGCCGAGAAGGGGAGGCGATGTTGACAGACTTTTATTACAGAGGGAAGCGTTTTACATTTACACACTAAACACTTTATCCCCGAGAGGTTTGAATTTAGATTTTGATTTAAAATCTTTTTTGTAAGTGTTTTTGCATTTTATACTGTTGTATACTTTTCCCAGAGATGGGTTGCGGCTGGAAGGGCATCCGCTGCGTAGAGACTTGCTGGATTAGTTGGCGGTTCATTCTGTTGTGGCGACCCCGGATTGGTAAAGGGACTAAGCTGACAATAAAATGAATGAATGAATTGTTGTATACTAAATATGTACATAATGTTTTTTGCCCCTTGGTCTACTGGCCTTGTGTTTGAGTGATGTGATTTTGTGCAGGTGTGATGCGCTATATCTATTTAGCCTATAGGATACTGTCTCCGAGGAATTCTATAGTGAGAATTTGTATTTGTATTTTAAATGTCTGTTTGTAATTGTATTCATGTTTTTCACATTGTTGAGATGTATATTATTGTATGCAAATGTTCCTGTTTACCGGCTTGTTAGCTGATTGTGATAATTGACTGCAGGTGCTGTGTAGAGCTGTTTGACTATTTCTGGAGGACTTCCATTTGCAACGCTTTACCTGATGAAGACCATGTCGGTCGAAACGTAGTGTTTTTGTAATTTTGACAAAATAAAATTTTTTTGAGAGCTAAAGTGGCAGTGTGCCGATTTACTTTGAATCTTTTGCTACTTATGTTTGTTTTTTGATCGTGCACCTGCCTTCAAGATTTTTCTAGATGTGCGCACATTTCTGTTTTTTGTGTGTGGATGTTTCCCAGAGATGGGTTGCAGCTGGAAGGGCATCCGCTGCGTACAACATGTGCTGGAAAAGTTGGCGGTTTATTCCATTGTGGCGACCCCAGATTAATAAAGGGACAAAGTCGAAAAGAAAATAAATGTATGAATTTATACTGATTCATCGGATTTACTCATTATTTTAATTTTCTATTTAATATCAACAATATTTTACAATTTATGTCAACAATTTATACTAATTCATCGGATTTACTCATTTTCTATTTTCTATTTTGTATCAACAATTTTTTGTCAACAATTTATATAAATTAATTTGATTTACTCATTTTTCTATTTAATCTCAACAATATTTTATATTTTATGTCAACAATTTAGACTGATTCATTTGATTTACTCATTATTTTATATTTTTATATGAACAGTATTTTATATTTTATGTCAACAATTTATATTGATTCATCGGATTTACTCATTATTTTCTATTTTTCTATCAACAGTATTTTATATTTAATATCAACAACTTATATTGATTTATTGAATTTACTCATGATTTTTTATTTTCTATTTTTCTATTAACAACATTTTATAATTTATGTCAACAATTTAAACTGATTCATCGGATTTACTCAAAAATTTAATTTAATATCAACTATATTTTTTAATTGCATGTCAACAATTTATACTGATTCATTTAATTTCCTAATTATTTTCAATTTTATATTTGAACTATATTATATATTTTTAATGTAAACAATTTATATTGATTCATCGGATTAACTCATTATTTTATATTTTATATCAACAATATTTTATTTTTTATGTCAACCGTTTATATTGATTCATTGGATTTACTCATTTTTTAAGTTAAGTGGTTGCAAACAATTTATATGGGCTGAATTTAAACAAACAAATTAGGTTGAACATAACTATTAGGGCTGCACAATATTGGAAAATTAGACATTGCGATATTGAGTTTTTCTGCAATAAATATTGCAATATATCATATATACAATCTTTACCAGAGGACTAGAAAACTGCTAGTAGGAGATCCTTTATTAAATTAGATTGACTGGGATAATTCTGTAGGGAAGATAATTATGCATAGGTAAATACAAAAGCGCAAAGACAAAAGTGTTTTTAGGGCGGTCAAATAATATTCAGGTGAGGAATTTTTATAATCAATGTAAAATAACACTGCAAAAGTCTTTACTGTCTAAATAATTCAATATAATGATTTTTTATTAGAGGTAAAATTTCTTGTGCCTGAATACTTTGGATTCTGTCAGGCCTTAAAAACATGTGCAAATGATAAACTTTCACTCCATTATGATTAAACTCTGCAGAAACTACACAGTTTGCAACCTCATACCTTAAAAACAAAAGTAAATCCAATGAATCACATTATTTCAGTGTATTAATTGTACAAAAGCTGTCACCTTAGCAAGACGTGCTCTTTTGATCAGATCGTTGAGTTTCCTCAGAGCTGCGTTTCTCGGCAGACTCTGAATATCCTGGAAAAGATCCTGCTCCTCCGCTTCAAACAGCTTCCGGTTATCAGCGATGAGCAGCGGCTGAGCCCAGAAGGAGCCGATATAAACCCGCACCACCTCAGGGGTGTTTATGATCTTGCCCAATGACCACATGAGGGCTCCATAAACCCTCATGAGCTGCTGCGTGCTGATCTGATCTGCTTTATTCAGCACCACGCGCATCTTGTCCTCGTGGTTCTTCAGGGCCTTGATCACCTCTGAAAACTCATCCGAAATGTCCAGCTTGTGGGCGTCGAAGAGCAGGATGATTCGGTCCACGCGCTCCGCAAACCACTCCAGAACGGCAGCAAAGTCATAGCCTGAAATCAGGAGCAGATGGAAAGATTTGATGCTGAATTCAATTGTATGTACAGTCAAGGTCAGAATTATTAGCCCTCCTGTTTATTTTTTATAACCTCCCAATTTATGTTTAACAGAGAGAAGATTTTTTTCAACACATTACTAAGCATTATAGTTTTAATAACTCAATTATAATAACTGATTTATTTTATCTCTGCAATGATGACAGTACATAATATTTGACTGGATATTTTTCAAGATACTAGTATTCAGCTTAAAGTGACATTTAAAGGCTTAACTGGGTTAACTAGGCAAGTTAGAGTAATTACGCAAGTCATTGTATAATGATGAAATGATGGTTTGTTCTGTAGACTATCAAAATAAAATATAGCTTAAGTGGGCTAATAATATTGACCTTAAAATGTTTTTTTTTTTTAAATAAAAATAAACTGCTTTAATTCTAGCCAAAATAAAACAAATAAGACTCTCTCCAGAAGAAAAAATATTATCAGACATACTGTGAAAATTTTCTTGCTCTATTAAACATAATTTGGGAAATATTTGGAATAAATAAATAAATAAATAATTTTTTATTAGTTTTTACTGAGTGAAAAGAACATAAATGTTTAATATGACAGACATAGTGAAAGACTTTCTACTTTTCCCTTTTAACTTTTTATAAGACAAAATAATATAATAACACTAATAATAATAATAAAAAAATTCTAAATAAACATGTTTAAAAATAACAAACAACAACAATATGAATAATAGTAAATAAAAAGTTTTTTATAGCAAATAAAATAATCATAAATAAAAATACATATTAAATAAATAAATATCAGCTACAATAATAATAATAAAATAAAATATAATAAATAAAAATGTAAAAAAATAACAAACAACAACAACAATAATAATTGTAAATAAAATTAATGAATAAAAATGTAAAATGTAAAAAATAAATAAATAAATAAAAAACAATATTAATAATACTAATAATAGTAATAATAATAATAATGATGATAATAATAATAGTAAATAAAACATTTATAAGTAATAATATGTAAAAAATAGTAAATAATAATAGAACATAAAAAAATATAATTATATATATATATATATATATATATATATATATATATATATATATATATATATATATATATATATAAAATAATAAATAACAACAATATTAACAGTAAATAAATTATAAAATAAAAATGTAAAAAATAATAACAACAACAATATAAGTAAATAAAAATTCATAAATAAAAATATAATTAAATTATATAAAAAAACAACAACAACAAGTAAAAAATGTATAAATAAAAATATGTTAAAAATAATAAATAACAACAAAAACAAGAACAATAGTAAATAAAATTAATAAATAAAATATATATTAAATATATAAATAAATAACTACAACAATATTAATAATAGTAAATAAAAATTAGTAAATAAAATATGTTAAAATAAATAAATAATATAATAATAATAATAATAATAATTTAAAAATAATATTAAATTAAAATTTTATTTAAAAAAGATACGGAGGTTGGATGAGGTGATTTCAATTAATTTAATCAGTGGACACCTCAGAAATGAAAACATTTTCACAATTTTTTGTTGTCCCAACTAAAATCGATTGAGTTAACTTTAATTTTTTTTACAATTTTTTGTTGATTAAACATAAAACAATTGATCAAAAATGCAAAAAATGATAGTGTATTATATTGTTTTAACTCATTTTTAATTAGCTTTAATAACATATTTTTAGTGTATGAACAAAAATCATCAGAATAAAGATATAAAAACTGTCAAGTTTACAAAGATGTACATTTTTGGCTCAGAGAAAGAGAAAATGCATAATTTGGCCTTTCTTTTCATTACGCTAAAAATCTAAAAATGTACGGCTCCATAGAAATAAAGATTAAGAATTAAAGATGTGTAAAGCGGAAGACTGCAGGCTTTATTTTCGAAAAAGAGGTCAGGGGTAATAGATCTGATTAGCGAACAGCATCATCTGATTTCTTAATTCAGATCAGTGCAAACAGCAGCTATAAAGACATGCATTTAGAGAAAGCATCTTTATTATCAAGCATGGATGTCATTTTCAATTGTGGTCCTGCCCCATATATAAGATAAACAAGAAAAATAGCTGACTTTTTGCCATAGCATTGAATAAGTGTACTAAACTGTGCATTGCATGGTTAACTGTAAAAATAAATAAAATGATCTGAAATGTAGAAAAACTGAAAATGTATTGCATGCAGTTTAATTACATAAAACTAAAATGAACAAGAAACTATATAGACATACTTTTGTTATTAAAACAATAATAAAAATGAATAAAAATAAAATTAACTAAATGAAAAGGCCCATACACTAAATAAAAAAACTATTTAATGTGATAATAAAACATTAAAACAACATTATATGAGGCTAATAAGAAATAAACACCAATTTACAGAATTATATTATTAAAATCTTACATTAATATCAAATTAAACATTAAATAAATAAATATAATAAATATTGTATTTATTAAAAACTTTTTTTTATTTTACAAAATTCCAAAGTTGCATTAATAAAAATGCACCAAAATGAAAAGTACAACCCTCATTTTAATCTGTAGTGATTTGATATAAATGATTTGTCAAAGCTGCCCTGAACATCCATAGAAAGACAGATTTCAAACTGATTTCAGATTTATCATTAAGAAAGCTAATACAGTTTGTATACTGTATCTCAACAAGAAACAATATAATAGTTATTTCTTAGCCACATATGCATACCTTATTTAGTTTTTTTATAATAAGAATAAGAAGAAGAAGAAGAAGAAGAAGAATTAAATCATTTGTTATGAAAACCTATATTGCACAACAAAAACAACAAATTTAATTACTTTGGTTTACACAGATATAAACTGAGGGGCGTCAGGGTGGCGCAGTGGGTAGCACAATCGCCTCAGAGCAAGAAGGTGACTGGTTTGATCCTCGGCTGGGTCAGTTGGTATTTTTGTGTAGAGTTTGCATGTTCTCCCTGTGTTCGCGTGGGTCTCCCCCACAAGTCCAAGACAAGCGGTACAGGTGAATTGGGTATGCTAAAGTATCCGTAGTGTATGTGTGTGAATGAGAGTGTGTGGATGTTTCCCAGTGATGGGTTGCAGCTAAAAGGGCTTCCGCTGCATAAAACATATGATGGATAAGTTGGCGGTTTATTTCGCTGTAGTGACCCCTGAATAATAAAAAGACTAAGCCGAATGGAGAGAGAGATTAACTGATTTTAGTTCAGTTTTCAAGCTTAAAGTTCAATTTGAGATAGCTGATTTCCAAAGTTCCCCTGAAACGCTTCTTCAGGCCCCCTCAGTATGACTAGTCAGGACACCTTTGACCCATAAAAACCTTGATGAACTTCAGAAAGAAATTTGATCATAAATATGAGTTGAGTGGTCAGCGAGCGGCGCTTCTGGGAAAACAGAAAACTCTCACATGACCCTGTACCACACAGCAACTCAGTTCCACTTTTTATTTCAAAACCATTTCATGACTCTATTTACAGATATTGGACAAAAGCACATCTTCCTACACAGATGAACTCCAGCGGCAATAATAAACACACATATCACTATGATTTCATAACAACCCACAGTGTAAGAGATACAGGGCTCCACACAATTCATTCATGTTGTCCAAACACAAATCAGGTAAATAAGCTAACTGTCTTTACAAATTTAAGTGGACTGAACAAAAAACAATTATTTCATTTATACAGTTTCCTTTGGCTTAGTCCCTTTATTTATCAGGGGTCGCAACAGTAAAATGAACCTCCATTTTATCCAGTATACGTTTTACACAGCGGATGCCCTTCCAGCCACAACCTAGCACTAAACATCCATATACTCTCACATTCACACACTACGGCCAATTTAGCTTATCCAATTCACCTGTACCGCATGTTTTTGGACTGTGGAGGAAAACAGAGCACCTGGAGGAAACCTACACCAACACGGGGAGAACATGCAAACTCCACACAGAAATGCAAACTGATCCAGCCGGGACTCGAACCAGAGACCTTCTTGCTGTGAGGCTGCAATGCTAACCACTAAGCCACTGTGCTGCCCCAAAAACAATTAAGTTATTTCAGCTCAGCTTTTAAAGTGAGAATCAATACGTGATTTTTCCTCAGAATGTGCACATGTTGGATTCATTATTTTGCATGCATTTATTTTCATCCCCTTATTTTTATATATGCACCAGTTTGCATACATTTATAGCACTAAAACCATCTGAACTTTGGATGTAATTAATTGGAAGTAATTGGATGGAAGTAATTGAATCATCATTGGATGAACACAATAGTTTTAATAACTCATTTCTAAAAACTGATTTATTTTGTCTTTGCCATGATGACAGTAAATAATATTTGACTAGATATTTTTCAAGACACTTCTATACAGCTTAAAGTGACATTTAAAGGCTTCACTGGGTTAATTAGGTTAACTAGGCAGGTTAGGGTAATTAGGCAAGTTATTGTATAATGATGGCTGGTTCTGTAGACTATCGGGGTACAAAAATAGAATATAGGGGCTAATAATCTTGTCCTTAAAATGGTGTTTAACAAATTAAAAACTGCTTTTGTTCTAGTCGAATTAAAACAAATAAGACTTTCTCCAGAAGAAAAAATATCATCAGACATGCTGTGAAAACTTCATTGCTCTGTTAAACATCATTTGAGAAATAAATAAAAAAATTCAAAGGGGGCTCATAATTCTGACTTCAACTATACTTTCTATCTGAATTTATGTCTTGAGTTTTTACTGCAAATTCATATACAAATTTATAAAGTGCCATAAAAGAAACACTTAAATGTGTATTTTTGACGTTTCTTTTCTTTACACTGAAAGCTAAAAAGTCCTGTTTTAATGTTTCAATGTTTTCACCTGTTTCAATGTTTACCGGTGTTTGAAATAGTCATGCTTTAAACCCGCTAAAAATCTCCATGGAAAATTGCTTGTAGTGTCTCGCCTTAACTTTTTTTTTTTTTAAAGAATTTTGTTAATAATTCAGAGTTTATGCTTAATGTCATTTTGTGACTCTATTTCCAGCTATTCTTTGTAAACGTACCTTCCCACAAAGATTGAGCTGGAGTTGCAATAGTAAACAGGAATGCCACAATGACATCACAATAGCAACCTGCGGCAACATGTGCAGCACAAAGAGCATTTGGATCTGCAGTCGGACAGAAACGCTTAAACACTTCAGGCTCAATCGCCCACAGACTCAACTGCGGCTCCGGAGCCTCAGGTCTGGAGAGAAACCTTGATCTCAGTGTCTGCTTTCTAGATCCAGCGGCCCCAGAGGACACAAGCAGGTCACGTGACTTGTTTCAAGAAAGATCCTGTAACAATGGCACATTTCTGTGATTGTACAGCTCTCTATTTGTAATGCTGTTCTCTGTAGGCCCCTGTGATTCCCAAGATTGCAGCCATAATTTAACTTGTAAACATAGGATGCCACAGAATTTGGTGGGTTTTGGACAAATATTTCTGTATATTTAATTATGAAGGCAGCACAGTGGCACAGTGGGTAGCACAATCACTTCACAGCATGAAAGTCGCTGGTTCGAGTCCCGGCTTGGTCAGTTGGCGTTTCTGTGTGGAGTTGGCATGTTCTCCCTGTGTTGGCGTGGGTTTCCACCGAATGCTCCCGTTTCCCCCACAAGTCCAAAGACATGCACTATAGGTGAACTGGATCATCACAATTGTCTGTGCGTGAATGGGAGTGTATGGGTGTTTCCCCAGTGATGAGTTGCAGCTGGAGGGGTATCCGTTAGATAAGTTGGTGGTTCATTTTGCTGTGGCGACCCCTGATTAATAAAGGGACAAAGCCGAAAAGAAAATGACTGAGTGGATTTAATTTTAAATGAACTAATGGCACTGCACTGCATGTAACTTTCGCCACTAGAGGGCGCATATATACAACAAACAAAGGCGTAGTTTGATGATGACGTGACTAAGTGTGGAATTTTGAGAGGTGTGGTCAGCCATGAAGATCAGCGGGTCTGTTTATAAGCTGACGTACGAGCAATCGGCTGATGAATCGACTGATCTTTACGGCTTTAAAATGTTCTCCAGTGTCCCTGTATCTGTGGTTACACTCAGGCCCCGTTTACACTAATACGGTTTAGTTTTAAAACGGTGTTTTAGAATGAAAATCATCCACGGCCACACTGCAGTTTCATCTAGCATTTTTAAACAGCTCTCAGTCCTCACTACACCGATGAAAACGCACATCACATGACCATACATGCACTCTGGCACGAGCTGAAAGCAACGGTGAGCCTAATGTTTCATATTTTGCAATGAAAATAAAAGGAGGCCGTTATTAGGCTCTGTTTTGTTTATAAATTTGTACGCGATACAAATTACAGGTTTTATTATATTTGAAAAATTTGCAACAATTTAAGAAAATATTTTTTCACATTGTCATTATGGCATATTGTGTGTAGAATAGTGTTGGGCGATGTCGACTAATTTGGCATCGTACAATGTGTAATGGGTAACATTGCGATTGGGGGGTGGGGGTATGGGGTTGGAGGCAGTGCTTGACAGAGTGCAGGCGACGTGTCTGAAGAGCTAGGATGGACTCGGTGGTGAGTGGTGAGAAGGGTGTGCGACTTATTTGAGGACCAGGAAGGAGATGTGCAATTTCTTGGGAGATTATCCCTCGTTTGCGGGCAACCAGGAGTCTCTATGCATTTGCGGGAGAATTCCGGAACTTCCGGAGACTTGGGATGTCTTAATATCACGTTTAACAACTATAGGTGAGATGCGAATCAGCGGTATATTCTTGATAAACTGTCTGACGTGCACTGCTCTCTGGAGCTCAGACAAGCGCATGGCAGAGTGTGTGGTTGTGTGTGTGTGTGTGTGTGTGTGTATGTGGTCACGTTATGTGTGTTTTCAGCAGACGGATGGCTGTTCAGTAATGCTAGGTAAAACACGGTGGATGTGGATCATTTTCGTTCTAAAATGCTATTTTAACACTAAGACGTATTAGTGTAAACGGAGCCTGAGTGTGTATTTTTCGCAAGCAGGTTTGGGACGGGGGCGGAGGATCGGCGATTCCGGCTCAGCATCGTGTTGTATATCAGCCATCAGCAATGGACAATGGCATCGTCTATCGGCCCAACCCTAGTGTAGAATTTTGAAAAAAAAAAAGTAATTTAATCCATTTTGGAATAAGGCTGCAACATAAAAAATGTGGAAAGAGTAAATCACTATGAATACTTTCCGTATGGACTGTAGCTACATGATGCTGTAACCTTTTTGGTGCCTGTTGTGTTTAAGTTGTTAAGATTACGTTATAGAAGTGCAAGGGAAAAGATGCAAGTCTAAACTTTGTAGAGTCTATAACGTAATATTGAGAAAAAGCCACAATCAGAAAGGCAAATGTCGGCAGCCACGCCTCAGTTTTCTGATGTCTCCGTTTTCCCCCATCCACACTGACATGGAGCAGCAGCGTTTTAAAATCAAAATGGTCCTTCAGCGGGGCTCTGGGCTATTGTGATAATAAAAATTAATAATTCCTTCCATTTATTTAACGCTTTTCTAGACACTCAAAGCACTTTACCCGTTGTGGGGAATCTCCTCATCCACAACCAGTATGCAGCATCCACCTGATGGCAGCCATTTCTCACGCCACACATCAGCTGATTGGTGGAGAGGAGACAGAGGGATGAAGCCAGTTATGATATGGGGAGGGTTAGGAGGCCATGATGGACTGAAGCCAGAGGGCAAATTTGGCAAGGATCCCGGGATTGAACCCCTACTCTTTTTCGAAAGACATCCTGGGATTTTTAACAACCACAGAGAGTCAGGACCTCGGTTTAATGTCTCATCTGAAAGTCTGCGCTCAGTGAGTAGTATAGAGTCCCCTTCACTATACTGGGGAGTTAGGACCCACACAGACTACAGGTTGAGCGCCCCCTGCTGGTCTCACTAACACCACTTCCAGCAGCAACCTAGCTTTCCCATGTGGTCTCCCATCCAGGTACTGACCAACTGCTTAGCTTCAGTGGGTGACCATGTGAGAGTTGCAGAGAGCTAGCTGCCATGCACAGAAGACATAACCTAAAACTAAAATGTATTAGTGTAAACAGGGCCTCAGTAAACGGCGATGAGTTCAGTGAGGTGATGATCTTCACGGCCAGTCACAGTCATTTATGTTGAGCACATGAACACAATGGCAAATCAGCGCTGTTTAAGAGCATACTCAAATGTTAGCAGGAAATAGATATTATTAAAATTTCAGTACAGATTGGTATTGAATTCCAGCATCATAACAACACTAACACTAACACAAACAGGCTGCTCAAGTCATGTCTACTCATGTCATGAGAATTAAAAATAAAACAAAAACTGCAGTTTAGTTTCATGTACATTACAAAAGCAAAATGTCTATCATCTAACTGTATGAGGCCATCAAATTCATCTCCAGTCCTGACCTGAGAGTCACTTCATCAGCATTTATTTGAGAAAAAGCGACGTATAGACTTAAACTCAAGCTTCTTTACAACTCTTTAAAATAAAAGTGCAGTTAACCTTGAGGAAATGTAAGTCTATGATAATTATATGGCAGAATACATTAACAGCATTAATGATAAATAACACATTTCAATTTTAAGTAGTGCATTTAATATAGTTGGCCAAAGTGCTTCACGTCAGAAAAAAATAAATAAATAAAAATAGTTTTCATCTTGATCTCAGAGTCAGATTATCAGCCAAAGAAGGGACAAACAGATCTCATGACTCTTGAGAAATATCCTGTAACAGCGGCACATTTGTTTCTTCACAGCTGGCTCTTTGCTATCTGTATCTACAGTCGGACATGGAGTTGACTCAGCATTTCCTTCTCATTCTTCCTGTTTACAGCTGAATGAGAATAAAGTTCAATCTTACTATCAGACAGTGACCCTGTCAAATATTGGCCGACATTAAAATTAACAGTGTGAGCTACCAGTCATATGATGATAAAGCACTTCTCCACCCACAAAACCTTTCGAGTGGTATTAAAAGAGGGAACTGGGAACAACGTGGCCAAGATTATTTTAGCGCAACAGCCTTTTCCCTACTAGCATTTACATATTAGGCTAGAACTGCCTCTGCTTTCACTTGTGGGATGTGAACAGACTTGCCTGACTTAATGAAGTACAGTATTACTGGAGGAAAGGTAATAAAATAGCTCCTGTATTACGTAGAGTTGTTGCACGGGTTGACACAATGAAGCGTGCATGAACGGAAGACAGACTTGTTTTTCTGCTTTTTCTTCAAATAAACAAACTTGAATTCATGTGAAGCACAAACCTCAAAGATTTGCATGGCAGAACTAGTGTTTACCCAGGGACTAATCAACTGACTAAAATTACAAAACAACCTAAAGCACGGTAAAGAAGTAAAGAATGAATAAGTCAAGATAAGATAACTTGATTTTATCGATTAATTCGAGTGTGATGTTTACATCGATTTGCTTGGATGAAAATCTGTTTTCACTCTAACACATGTGACGCTTTCCTCCTGCAATGAAACGCAACCCACTAGCAGTGTTGCCAGATATAGCTGACTTTTCCCAGCCCAAAAGCCGCCCAAAAACTCGCCTAAACGCACAAAAAAAAAACGTCAAAAATATTAGATTAATATTTTATTTAATTTCAATTTATTTAACTTGAAATTAACCTAGTTCCTTTAACTGTCATATTTTTTTAACCATACAGCAACCAACACCAGCAGTCACAGAACATAACCGGACCACATCGAAACACTGTCTCATACACTGCAGTTAATGTTGTGTGATTAAGGCCGTACTCACACTAGGTACAGTTACCTCTAACCGGGCCAAAGCACGCTTGTCCCCCCTCCCGTCTCCCCCGAAGGCCCGCACTCACACCACAATCAGGCCTGGGCATGCTTACGTCATCGCTGCTGCGCTGTTCAGTGAGAAGCGCTCTCTCACTCAGCAGCACAGTGGAGATTTCTCTAGTTATATCGTGTCAATCGTTTGATATGCAGTGACATGCAGTCAAATATTTCGCCAAACAGTCCTTAGGGATGTGGTGACACGCAGTCAGATATTTCGCCGAACAGATCCGCCACTTTTGGCGCTCATAAACAACCATTAAGCTCTCGTGCTGCAGGAATGAGGAGGTCTGCTGAAGGTGCGCAGCTGTCGTGCAGTGAGGGGTTTGCGTATTTCATAAACTACGGCAGTTTGCGTTCACTGAACAGTAAGAATGATTAATTAATCCATATGAAACATTCCCTTAAAAGTCACGTCTCGCTTTCAGTTTCGGGCTTTCGCGCATTTTGCACTCACACTACAAACATCCCGCGCCAAAGCCTAAGTGAACCGCGCTCAGGCCCACCTCTTCCAACAGGGCCAGGGCCGGCCAAGTGAACCGTACTTGAGCCCGATTCAGCACACTCACACTTCTCAAACTATCCGGGAAATGGGCCTGGGCACGGTACGGATGGCATAGTGCAAGTAGGCCCGTACACTACCTATTAGAGTATCTAATAGAGTATTTACTTTAAAAATGGGGCATAAAATTGTCCCATTTGGCATTTCTTTTGAACATACTTGTGCGCTGTTTGTCAATCAGACAACGCTTCTTTTTTTGTTCTTGCTGTCAATTGCGGAAAAAAAATGTTCGATAAAAGGGTCATGATGACTGCTGTGAGTTTACCTGCAGGCTCTGGGTGATGCGCGTGTACGCGAAGGGGAGTAAGATTTGTCCAGGAGTCAGATTTTGATACAACTTTCCTTGCCATAGTAGGAGCACAGTTATGTTTTGTTAAATAAGTTGCATATAAAATTTACATTTCAAAAACTGCCCAAATTTTGTCAATCGCCAATGACCTTTTTTACCCACACAATCAACTTCAAAACCGCACAATCTGGCAACACTGCCCACTAGCCTAATGTCAGTAACTTACATGAACTGATATAACAAATTAAAAATGAAAACCTCTGAAAGCATGTTCTTTGGAAAAAAAAATAATAATAAAATAAATAGTCTTGAAAAACTTTTCGAAAACCCCTTTTTAACAATTATTATGAGTTTACTTTCACTGTAGTTGCATAACATGGTTTAATAATAATAACAATAATAATAATAATATCGTTATTATTATTATTATTATTATTATTATAAAAGTCTTGTATGCAATTAAAAATAGATCTAGATCTGTTAAATATTTTAATGACAGGTTTTTTTCTTTAGAACTTTTGGTAACACTTTATGTCACAATTCATGGTGATAAAAAACCATTAACTAACACTATTAGCTTAATAAACAACTAATTAGCTGTTTATTAACAGTTAGTAAGGTAGTAGTTGAGTTTAGGGTTTGGGGAGGATTAGGGATGTGGAATAAGATCATACTTTAATACTACTGAACAAACTAATGAACAGTTCATATCTTAATAATAAGCAGGTAATTACGCCGGTAGTTAATAGCATGAATTAAATAAAAGAAATAAAAAAAGAATAAACAAATTTAAAAAGTATTATAATATTTAAAGAAAAATAAATAAAGGAAGAATATAGGAAATAAAGGAAAAATAAAGGAGGTTTTCACAGTATGTCTGATAATATTTTTCTTCTGGAGAAAGTCTTATTTGTTTTATTTTGGCTAGAATAAAAGCTGTTTTTATTTTTTTGAAAACATTTTAAGGTCAAAATTATTAGCCCCTTTTAGCTATATTACCCTAGCCTGCCTAGTTAACCCAATTAACCCAGTTAAGCCTTTAAATGTCACTTTAAGCTGTATAGAAGTGTCTTGAAAATATTTAGTAAAATAATATTTACTGTCTTCATGAAATAAATACAAAATAATACCTTTATTCTGTCCACTTTGAACTCCTTTAATTTCATAAATAAATTAAAACCTACAATAATCGTCCAATTATGCTTTAACATTTCAATGATAATTGCATTTCTTTTTTAAAGTTTAAAGTAAGTTTAGGTTAAATATATATATTTTTTAAATATGCCAAAAAGCCCCCAAGGCTGCTGCTGACCTCTGCTGATCCTCTGTTTCTCCCCTGACAGGATGCCTGGAGTATCGATGATACTGATGCTCTCAAGTACCGGGTTGTTTAACTGTGCACACATAAACCTGCAGAGAAAAAAAAGAAGAAATAAACAAGAGCTTAACAGGTTTGGCGACATTTTATGAACCCAAGATTATAAATTTTTTTAGTCTTTCTGAAGATACGGAGAACAAAAAAAAATTGACAAACAGATATTAATACCATCTAATAATATATCATATTAAGAGAGATTTTTAAAACGTTTGCAATGTTTTAATACAGTCGTGAGGTTCATTAATTTTCCTTCGGATTAGTCCCTTATTTATCAGGGATTGCCACAGCAGAATGAACCGCCAACTATTCCAGCATATGTTGTAGGGAGCTGATGCCCTTCCAGCTGCAACCCAGTACTGGGAAACACCGATAAACTCTGCCTGGAGCACCCAGAAAAAACCCACACAAGCTGGAGGAGAACATACAAACTCCACATTGAAATGTCAACTGACCCAGCCAGGACTCAAACCAACGACCTTCTTACTGTGAGAAGACAGTGCTAACCACTGAGTCACCGTGTCACCACAGCGTAAAAAGTATAATTATTCTGTTTTAAGCTATTTTTGTTTTTAATTTCTTTGTTTCTTGAATTCATGATAGCAAACATGTTTCCGACCCCGTCTCTACCCCACCCCATCAGTGTATGTTAATAAAGACTTAAAGATTGGCAAACTGATGGTACTGTTGAAACCATAAAGAAAATATAAAAGTATGAATCATTTTTAAAAGAAAAAGCAGTTTTAATACAACTTCATAAAATTTTCCATAACCCTGAGACCTCATACTGAAAATGAGTATCAGCCTCATACTGTAATAACAGCACAAGATGAACTTTGGTTAAACAAAGACGTGGATTGTCTCCTATGATTTACAGTCTTTCTCCCTGTCAGCCGACGGCTCCGTCCAAATACACACATGTGAATCTGAGTCACAAGACTGCAGATTACAGCTACTCTTAATAAAGCTCAGAAACCTCAGAGCAAACACACAGGGGATTACGCTTCCCTAAAAACACTGGTAATGCCGTCCAAAGGTTTTGTCATGTTTGAAGCTTGTTTAAGATCAAAACTTTGATGCAGGCTGCGACAAGAGACTGCCATCCTGAACACATCGACGAGAGCTGACACATGATTACATTACAGAAACAGATGATTAAATATTTAATTTGACCATTACTGGCTGACAATAACATTCTGTGTCATCTAATCACAAACTGCAAGACATTAGAATTGGATGAGAGAGAGAGAGAGAGAGAGAGAGAGAGAGAGAGAGAGAGAGAGAGAGAGAGAGAGAGAAAGAAAGAAAGAAAGAAAGAAAGAAAGAAAGAAAGAAAGAAAGAAAGAAAGAAAGAAAGAAAGAAAGAAAGAAAGAAAAGGAAGAAAGAAAGAAAGAATAATAGAAACTAAGTAGAATAGAAAGAGAAAGAAAGAAAGAAAGAAAGAAAGAAAGAAAGAAAGAAAGAAAGAATAATAGAAACTAAGTAGAATAGAAAGAGAAAGAAAGAAAGAAAGAAAGAAAGAAAGAAAGAAAAGAAAGAAAGAATAATAGAAACTAAGTAGAATAGAAAGAAAGATAGAAAGAAAGAAAGAAAGAAAGAAAGAAAGAAAGAAACTGAGTAGAATCAAAAGAGAAAGAAAGAAAGAAAAATAGAAATTAAGTAGAATAGAAAGAGAAAGAAAGAAAGAAAGAAAGAAAGAAAGAATAATAGAAACTAAGTAGAATAGAAAATAAGAGAGAAAGAAAGAAAGAAAGAAAGAAAGAAAGAAAGAAAGAAAGAAAGAAAGAAAGAAAGAAAGAAAGAAAGAAAAAAAAGAAAGAAAGAAAGAAAGAAAGAAAGAAAGAAAGAAAGAAAGAAAGAAAGAAAAAAAGAAAGAAAGAAAGAAAGAAAGAAAGAAAGAAAGAAAGAAAGAAAGAAAGAAAGAAAGAAAGAAAGAAAGAATAATATAAACTAAGTAGAATAGAAAGAAAGAAAGAAAGAAAGAAAGAAAGAAAGAAAGAAAGAAAGAAACTAAGTAGAATAGAGAGAAAGAAAGAAAGAAAGAATAGAAACAAAGTAGAATCGAAAGAAAGAAAGAAAGAAAGAAAGAAAGAATAATAGAAACTAAGTAGAATAGAAAGAAAGAAAGAAAGAAAGAAAGAAAGAAAGAAAGAAAGAAAGAAAGAAAGAAAGAAAGAAAGAAAGAAAGAAAGAAAGAAAGAAAGAAAGAAAGAAAGAAAGAAAAAAAATAAATTACAGGTATATTTTTTTCAGAAGTAAAGGATAAGCAATAAGAAACGTTAACTATTTTTCAAGTATTTATTGTAAATGACCATTTAAGAGAGAATATTTTCAGCACATTTTTTAGTAATACCTATTTTCTAATAATTTTTTTTTGCCGTGATGACCTTACATAATACTTTTATTTAGCAAAATACAGTATTCAGCTTAAAGTGCCATATAAATGCATATAAAAGTCAGAATTATTAGCCCCCTGAATTATTAGCCCCCTTGTTTATTTTTGTCAATGTTTTCTGTTTAACGGAGAGAAGGGTTTTTAACACATTTCTAAACCAATAACTAATCTCTAATAACTGATTTATTTTTTCTTTGCCATGATGAAAGTAAATAATATTTCACTAGATCTTTTTCAAGACTCTTCTATACAGCTTAAAGTGACATTTTAAGGTTGAACTAGGTTAATTAGGTTAACTAAGCAGGTTATTGTATAATGATGGTTTTAAAAACTGCTTTTATTCTATCTGAAATAAAACAAATGAGACTTTCTAAAGAAGAAAAAATATTATCAGACATACTGTGAAAATTTCCTTGCTCTGTTAAACATCATTTAGGGAAATATTTAAAAAAGAAAAAAAAGAAAATCCAATAATTCTGACTTAATTCTGATATTCTTAATTCTAATAATTCTGACTTCAACTGTATATATATTATTCCAACCAAACTAAAAGAAATTAAAAGTACCTAAAAGTAAAAAAACTTTCTTCAAACCAAAAATACAATAGCAAATACTGTGAAAAATGCCCTTCCTCTGTTAAAAAATCACTTGGAAATATTAGAAATGTATTTTTTATACAGGAGGCTGATAATTTTGATTTTAGGTATGTGATGGTATCAGATTTTCTTTTTTATGATTATTGCTTTAATCACACTGTGTTTATTTGATAATAACTGGAAAAATTATAACGTTAAAAGTTATAATAATATAAAAATGTATTGTGCATTGCAAAGTAAATGTTTATGATCAATTTTAAGAATTTTTTCTTAATTTTAAAAACAAATTGTGTCTATTAAGTCTTTATGGGATGATAACCGGTTTCAAAGTTTACCACGGTTTGGAACCGCTAACATTTTCTGGTATACAGTTCCTAAGGTATATGTAAGATTTTTTTATGTTTTTAGCACATAAACTAAATTAAGCTAACACATTTTAAATATTTGTTAAAATAAAATATAATGTGTTCTATTTTTTTTACGTTTTTTTTTTATCCAGACATTTAAAAATAACATATTTTAGAGCAGTAATCACAATAACATGAAATTTTTGTCCAGGTTATCATACCGTTAGAATCTTATATCGGTCCATGCCACTGCTGACACAACATTAAATGTTCCTAAAAGACATTATTATAAAACTTTAAATAAATACTAATTGTTCACAGTGTTTTGAAGTGTCTACTAAAATGGTATCATGCATGTTCCAGATATCTTTTGTTATTGAATATAAGTGCATTTATGTGTCTTTAAACTTTTTAGGCAATTCCTTTGTTTTGCAAAAAATTGAAGAAGCGAGTTTCACTTTTTTAAAATATTGAAAACTCTGAAACAACCAGATTACACTTGCTGAATATCCATTATTACATAACGACCACAAACAATCCCATGACCAACATCGAGAGTGGAAAAAAGGGGAAATATATTCAGAGTGAAATACCATTATTATAATTGTGGGTTGTATGGTTCTCTGTTTTGAGATCGGATATTCAAAGGTCCCGTGAAGTGCTTTGAAATGTGATTTTTTTTTATTTGATATTTGACCTAATCTGAACTGAAACATGAAGAGAAGGCCGGACATAGAGTAGCTCCACCCCTTTTAAAAAACAGCCAATAGTGTTTTGTCAAACCTCTTGCCAGCTTGACTTGAGCATGGGACTTCACAGAGTCAGAATGAGATGGCATTTTAAACGTACACACTCATCATCACACTCATCATCACACTGTACCAGACATGCCCTTATTTAGTTGAAAATACTTCATCAGCTACATTTTACACATTTAAAATGGTCTAGGATCTATCCTACTGTTAGTCTACAATGCAGTAGATTCTCAAATTCACCAGCCACAACCGCCCACCTGCTTTGGTTCTGCCCAAATCTAGGGGGGTTTTGGAACATGAGCGTTGCTAGGTCTATTTTAGGGGGGCTGTAGCCACCCCCCCCCCCCCCCCCCCCCATATTTCTACTTAGCTCCCCTAAAAATTCTGTGATTAGCTCATAAACTGTACACTAAGTTATCGCCTCAGTCCCCTTTAAATTTGATATGAAAACGGCAGCAGAGTTCGACTCCACCCCATCTTTTGTTTTTCATTTGATCAGCATACCACAGCCGTGAACACCGAGAGAACGAGGTGTGTGTTTATCGATGAATTGTTATAATATCTGCTTATTTGCAGTTCTTTGATATAGATAACCTTCTATCCCCTGTATCCCAATGTCACGGAGGAGCAGTTGGGTTTTCTCGGCGTTGACCTCATCAGCACAGCTGTCTCCTCCAGCAAAAAATGTAACTCTTAACGACCATTTCGCCTTTTTTTATTTCAAAATGAACTACCAATATTAAACACTTTACAGTTCGTGTGGAATTAACTATACCATACAGTCTTGCACAGAAAGGATTGAGAGAATGTACTCGTTTAAACTCACTGAGTCACTGACAGAGATAGAAACATCAAGTGTTGTCTAGTATTAAAAAAAAAATACTTATTTATTATCATCATTCAGATAATCAAATATGTGAATTAGCCAGTGCGTTTAAAATATATATATTTATATATGCTATTTAATTAGAAAAGTGGCAGTATTTATTATTATTGAATATCCCTGTCAATGTAATACAGTGGAATACTAGTATACAACCTTACCATATTAAACAAAAATTTTTAAGCGTATTACTAATAAATTACTACTTATAAATGTTATATCAGGCTTTATATATATATATATATATATATATATATATATATATATATATATATATATATATATATATATATATATATATATATATATATATATATATATATACTACATAAAAACACTAAAATGTAAGTCCTAAAATCTCCCGTTTGTTTTGGAAAGATATTTTTCAAACATATAGTTACATGTATGGTTTTCTTATTGAACCTGAACCTCTGTTGGCACTTTTTGGAACCAACCTCCGTAAATATTGTGCTTAAAGAAGAAATATGTAGAGTAATTGCTTTCACTGCACTATTGGCAGGGCATTTGATTCTTCTCTATTGGAAAAAACTGAGCCACATAGATGGATCAATAACGTGATGTATTTTATTCAGCTTGAAAAAAATGTAATTTACCTACTATTTAATTTTTTGAAACATGGTCTCAATTTACTACTTACATTGACAATTTACATTTCTTAGAGAAGGAGGACATTTAATCACATACTATCTCAAAAGGTCCCCCCTTTTACATTTATTTGTTATTACAGTATGGGAGCTGTGTATGCACACTATCCGTACACTTGCTGTGCATTTGTGTAACACTTGAAGACTTTGATGTTTGCAGACTGTTAGCTCTGTGTCTCTTCTGTAAAAGCCACAAAATGGAAATTAGTGTTGGGGATGTCTCTGTTTTTTTATTTATTTATTTATTTTTTTTGTTGACTGTTTTGTGCAAACTTTATTAAAAATTTCTAAAAATGAAGTTAAAATAAGTGTTTTGATTTTACTACAGCCCTGCCAGTGAGAGTGGTTGAGATCAAACGCATCAAATGAAAAGCAAATGAGAAGAGGGCGGGGCATGTCAGATACTAGAGAGCATTTGATTGGTCAGAAGATAAGATGAGAAACTGTCGTATGAGGTCATTTGAAAAAAAAGTTGATCATTTAGTGAATAAATGCAAGCTTTGGATGTTTAAATCAGATTTACATCTTCTAAATGTAAATTTTGTCACTTTTTTAGAGGACACTATTGTGTAGATATCTTTAAAATTAACATATGGATACACCTAAAAAACTTCATTTTAATTTCATGGGAACTTTAATTTTGCTGCGTCAGCCTTGAGCTATTTAAACAGGCATATGGCAGAACTTTGCTAATCCCTGATTCAATCCACTTGAGCAGATTCAACACCCGACACGGCAAAGAAATCTGCCAGTGTTACCGTGTGTGTGTGTGTGTGTGTGTGTTTGTGTGTTAAGTGTCCAGTCCTCATGTACTGTAACAATGAGCCAGTAGGTTATTTTGGAAAAGCCTTTTAGACTTATTCAAGTTCAGGAAGGAGGGTTTGTGCAACACCTGCTCTCAGCACATGCCATAATGACTCAATCCAGCACACGGAAACTATGACACAACTCAAGTGAGTAATGACTGAATAATTATGAGGTCATAAATAAAAACAAATGGATACAGTGAGGCATTTTGTCCATTAAATGACTCAAAAAATGCAAAGAACAAGGTTATTTTAGAATGAGCACTGTTTTTATAATAATATATAAATGATTTCTGAAAGAATGAACAAATGAAGAAGCAAAGGAGTTTTAAAATATTGCTTTTGTTTAAAAAGAAAAAAAAAAACATTCGCAACTTTTCAGTTACCAAAGAAAATGAAGAAAGGAAAATAGCTATTGATTGTAATAATTATTATTAAAAATGACCGGTTTCAAGGTTTCCCGCGGTTTGGAAAAGTCAAGGTTTTAAACCCGCTAAAAGTTTCTGTTATACTGCACCAATGCTAAGGTAATGCTAAACTAACGAAGAGAGCAGAAGTAAATTTATTTGAATTATTTGGCTGGAAAGGTTTACTGTTCCAAATTATTATAAATGTTTCCTAATTTGAAACATGTTGTGTTTAATAGGGGACATTTTTTTTGTTTTTTTACTCAAACATTTAAAAATAAATTATTTTAGAGCAGTAATCACAATACCAGTATACTGTGAAACCATGATCTATTTATCCAAGGATATCATACCATCAGAAACTTATACCGGCTTATTTCTAGTGTGTTATAATTATAAATTATTATTATTATATATCATAATTTGAGAGAAAGGGCAATTAATTATGATATTATTTAGGGATGTCACATAATCGGAAATCTGGCCTGATCACGCAGTTTTTAGACTCTTTCGAAATTGGACGTTACCTCCTGATCAGGACTTGAATATATATATATATATATATAATTTTTTAACACATCTATAGTTATTCGGCGGCACAGAGTTAGACCTCTTTCTTGACCTCAGACACAGCAACACGTGCAGCATGACATCACTTTGTGGCAGAGACCCTATTGGTTAAATGCCGACAAAGTAGAACACAGAAGCAGCGTGAAGCGGGCTGGAGGTATTATAAAGTTGATGACAACAACATTGCCATTGCAAACTGTGAGATATGTAAACGGGATTGCCTGCTGGCTATTTTAAGTTGAGGTGCTATTTGTTTTTATATTAGATTTTTTTTATATTTGTCCAAAAGTGAAGAATTGATGTTATTTATTACTTGATTGTTCAAGCTACCTCACAGAAGTGCTCTGTTTGTTAACAGAATTGTTAAATGTTAAAATAAGGTGAATAAAACAACAAATAAAGAACATTCTGGATTCTTCGCTCTTTTTAAAAAAAAATTTTAATATACTATAGAAGTATCAGATCGGGTTTCGGTATCGGTAGATCCAAAAAATAAAATGGCTCAGATTTGAGGGAAAAAAAAAAACTGATCGGAATACATCCCGAATATTGTTAAATATAATACATACAGGTATGACAGTATTCTACTTCAATTTTTCACTGAAATTTGTCATTTTCATTTTCTTCGTAATCAATTCACATTTATTAACAATTTCTGTACACTTTTTCTACACTAATTTTCAATATAACTTAAGGTTAATATTTGCGATCTATCCATCCATCCATCCATCCATCCATCCATCCATCTATCTATCTATCCATCTATCTAAAAGTCAAGTGTAAAATTGTTAATAATACCCCAGGGGGCATGAGTATATATACTTAAATAAATGTATGTGTATGTATATATGTATGTGTGTATATTCTTATTTTTAATTAAAAAAAATAATAATTTTTTTGTCTAATATAGTCATTTGGTGAAGTTTTGTTCCTCGTCACTGTCGCCTCTGGCTTGCTTGGTTTGGGACTTGTGGAGCTGTGCATCGATGGATTTGCTCTTCAGTGTTTGGACTTTCAGCAGTGAAAATTAACCACACTGAACTACAACTCTGAAAACTGAACTTACACTGTTTCAATGGTCTAGAACAGTGGTTCTCAAACTGTGGTACGCGTACCACTAGTGGTACGCGGGCTTCCTCCTAGTGGTACGCGGAGGAATCGCCAAATAATGAAAGAAACAATTAACACTTTTAATCCTTTGATGCGTAATATAACATCGATGTGATCAGCATTGGCTGTTTTGTGAAGCGTACGATCACAACGCTGTGCTTAGAATGTTTACTTTAGTGCTTTGTGACATAAGCTGCTGAAAATCAGTTTCGGAAGTTTAAGAATTGATTCTGAAGGGTGATTTGACTGACATGAAAAGTAGCCAATCACAGTCCACTTTTTCTAGTCGCGTGAAACGTAAGGGCGGGACAAAGGCTTTCTGTGTTGCAGAGACAGAAAAAACAACTTAAAAACAAAAGTTTTGTTGGAATAGTGCTTCTCGGATGTTTTCACTATAGAGATGTCTAGCTGAGTAATTAAACCGCGGACATATTTCCTGCCTTTTTGATTATCTACATACACGTTTCGCTCTCCGACAGCCAGTCGACTTGCCTCTGACCTGTCACTCCTCTAAATACATTCTGAATGGCGGCGCGGGAATGAAGGTATTGCGCAATAACTCATTTCTGCAAATGTGGCGAGTGCTTTATTTTAACACGAGAGAGCGCATTCATGTACGCAAATCGCTAAAACAGATATGCGAGCTCCTAAATAGGCTTTTTTTTAAATGAACTGCAAGTCCTCTCATGATCGCCTGTGTGCTCAGATTGAATACAATCGCGATCTCTCCACTATTAAAGTAGACATTATTTATCTTTGCTCCTTGACTAAATTTAGTCAAAAGTATTCAAAGTTATCAAGTATTTAGAATTAGATTGATGCATGATCGATGACTATTCAAATTGTCTTCTTATTTGGCTGTATTGTGAAGTGAAACTTACTTTTAGCAAATGTGGAACTTATTTCTTTACGACAAAAGAATAATGCTGGAAATGTTTCTGGATGAGGTATTTGTGTGATTTATACATTTAGCTGTATTCTGATCTGTGTTAAAGCATTACATGTCAAAACAATTCGTTGTTACTTATTGTTTATTTATCAAAATTAACAATAAGGCTCTTAAAACACTGCGTTGATAAATGTAGTGTCATATTTTAAATACCTCAAGTAAAATGAAGTCATTTGTTTTATTTTTTACTGAAAGTGTACTTGTATTTTTTTTTGATATTTTAGATTAAGATCAAGTGTAAAATAAAATCTACATGTGATATACAGCTATTTAAGAAACAATTTTGCCATATTGTAAAGAAAAATAGTGTAAAATATATAAATAAAAGGCTAAATTTAAATATTTTTACCATATACTTTAATTAAACCTTTCAAAGCTTGAAAATATTGTTTAAAAAATGGGCAAAAAGTGTCTCTATGGCCTTAAAGTTTATGTGGTAGTTTTGCCAGTGCTATTGAAAAAAAATTAATTGTCATGAAAGGAAAAATCAACCATACTTCCTTTGTTAGTGAAAATTCCTATACATGTAGCTTTGAGATTTAAGCAATTAAACCATTCAATCAGGTTTACACTTAAAGTGATTTCAAAATGAAAATCTGATAATTTTTTTTCAAAAGTAACCAACTAGTACTTTTTGAAAGAGTAATTTGTACTTTTACCTAATATTAGTATTATTTACTAAAATTTGTGTTATTTTAGCAGTGTAATAGTATTTTTCCTTGAGTACAAAAAGATTTCACAATCATTAAGTGCAGGTTTATTATATTATTAATATATGATTAATAAATATTATTAGTATTATTATTATTAATGGTTTTTATGTGTATCTATTCCTATGCAATGTTTTATGGGTTGCTGAGAATACATTTCAGGTCTTCAATACATAGCATGTCAGTCTTGAAAAAAAAATAGGTGCTGTAATTGATTTTCATTAGGCTGTGCCTGTATGAACCCTGTCATATGTACATTTAACATTTCAAGATTTGTCTAAAAGTGTATGAATATGACATATAGCCTATATTTATGAGGTCCAAGCAGCATTTCCAGCTTTTGATGAATAGGCTATTATGAATACTTTAGATTTAAGTGCAGCAGTTTTCTTTTTACTTTTTAAGAACAGCGCCATTTTTTATAAACCTTTAAAAGCACATTTTAACAAAAACATTTTTTTTTTTACCTGCAAGCACAGTTAATGTTCAGACTATTTAAAATGTTTAAAGTGACTGACAATAATACATATTCTAAATAATAGGAATTAATCTGCATCGTTTTTAAACTGTGCACACCTGTAGCTGCTTAATTAGGCCCACGACGCTATTTTTTAATACTGGTAAAAAAATAGCGTCGTAAGGTGGTACTTGGAGAGACAATTTTTTTCTAAGGTGGTACTTGGTGAAAAAAGTTTGAGAACCACTGGTCTAGAATCTTCTATGTTAAGCTGCTTTGACACAATCTACATTGTAAAAGCGATATAGAAATAAGGATGAATTGAACTGAATCTTAATGTGACTTTCAGACCTAAACACAGACACTGAGAATGTTTTGTTTTTGTAAATAAAACAAATGATTGTTTAACTTCTTCAACTCCAAACCCAAATTTCAAGTCTAATTCAGTGTGTTGCTTGCAATATCTATGCATCTCAGTACTGAACATTTATAATAACATACAGTTTCGTTTTCTTGACCTTTTTAAAGAGAGTAGGCCTACGTGCATACAGTACAATCTATGAATGATTACTGTGTCATCAAGATAAACACAAATATTAGAAAAATCTATCAACTAGCATATCCCCTCAATCTGTCACTGCTAGAGGACAAAATTACTGACATGCCTGAATCTGAAACTGCAGCATTAGTAAATGTCAACGAAAGGTTACACAGTTACACTCACTTTGGCGTAATTTCCTGATTCACAAACACAAATCAAGCCGTAACCTTAGTTAACCTACGCACACACCTGTCATTATCTATACAATCTAATATAAACTCTTACATCTGAGCTTTTCACTGTGGATTCTTTAGTGTGACTGAATAATCTGTTAGATTACCTGTTGAGGAAAGCGTTGCCAAATGCGTTGAGTTTTCGGAAAGGCTTTTTCGGATCCACCACCAGCGCATTACCAGGTATGACGCCTTCTTGCTCACCGTGCATAACCGCAATGAAGGAATCCGTCGTCGGCTCTGGGCCTATCCTCATCCCGGGGAAATCCTGCTCCATTAAATGCCTGATGAAGGTGGTCTTCCCGGTCGAGTACTGTCCCACCAGCAGCACCATGGGCTTGTTGTCAAAATCCGCATCTTCGAGCGCCGGTGAATGGAAGTCGTGGAAATGATAGGTGTCCTCCAGAGGGAAGAGTTTGGTGCGGTAAAGGCGCTTCAGTCCATCGGACACGTTTTGGAAAAGTTCTGGGTCTTTCTTACCATCTCTATTCGACCAGCTGAACATGGTGGACGTTACACGACGACTTTATTTCGAGATTAAAAGACACCGCCACTCTCTTCTCAAAAAACGTCCTGTCGAAACTTTGACTGACTGTCCCACCCCTGTAACTTACTGCCCTGTACTTCCCTCCGGCAAACCCCTGAACTGCAGTGTAACGTAATGTAATGTATTATAACCCAATGCGTGTATATGAGGCGGTTGCGACACGCTTTCTATTACCGCACGTCGTTTAAAGTTGCACTAATGCTAATCTAATCAGATCTCTTCGCAACTTTCAATAAGAAAATCCGACTGTAGTTCGTATGCGGAAACTTGGGGCATCCTTCATAATAAAAGCCTCAGATTTTGCTCAAGCTGTTTGTTGAATTTGGTCGCGTTTAATCAACTACTAAAGCATTAATGTAGATTTGGACAATGAATACTAAATAAATTCGTGAAATTAAATAGTCACGTATCATACGAAACATACGCACTGAAGCGGAGTGGTTACGTGGCTATTATGAATTCTAAATCTTATTAATATGCATGAGGGGGTTCTGTCTTTCTATTGGTCAGGTTTGTTTACATAGACTATTAATTTGACTAATTATTTAGGCATTAAAAAAATGTTTCCTAATGATTTATTTAACGATTATTTAATGTATGTATTAAACAATATTAATTATATTAATAAGTGACAATGTTTTTTTACACTGTAGACATCAAAACAATTGATCAAATATTTTTAGCATCCTAAAGACGTAATAACTATTTTAAAAGGTCATTCATTTGACATGAGGGTTGCTTATCAAATTAAATTAGCTCATTTATATAATATATATTCTGTGTAAGTGAAGTAGCCTATATGATAAGAGAGTTATTTTTGCATAGCATATAAAGTGTCTTTTTTTAATGTTTTAAGGAAAAAAAACTTTCGTCTTTGCCAGATGAAGATTTTAAGCCCAATCAAGAACATTAATAACATGTTCAGTGGATAAATCTATCTGTCCAGCTCTTTGACACGGAGCACTGATTAGACAATAGTGGACTCTTGTGGACATCAGTGACACTTGCACGATAAATGGATGTAAAAGAATCATCATATGTAGAAAAAAATCTGTCAGCATATATCTTATTTTTTTCAAATGACATATATTTATTCATAATTACACATTTTAACTGTTTCATATCCGTGAATTTATAGATGCACTATAATAAATGTATTATATAGTCAATGCAATGCAGATAAGTATGTGTTTGTGAATGTGCTGCTGTACCTACGAACACTGGACAGCAAACAGTACGACTACTAACAGTAAAACTACTACACCAGTGTTTATTATTTATAATAAACTATTATTGCAAATAATAGTTTGCCGAATGAGTCAGTGTGAGTTTCTACCAGGTTTCACAGGTAAAAGAGGTTTAAGAGCCGCCTTTTAGTAAGATATAAAAAAGATATTGATACTAATTGTTCATTTTGTGTGCAGCACCCTGAGTCCCTGATTCACCTGTTTTGGTAATGCAGTTACTCTAGGTTGCTTTGGAAGGATTTTTATCTTTTTATAATTGAGAATGTTGATAAAAAAATTTCTTTACTATGGGAAAATGTTTTGTTTGGTTTTGTTAATTCTAAAACAGAAGCATTACATAAAAAGAAAACATATTTTCTTAATCGTCTTATCCTATTAACACAATTTTATCTACATAAATGTAAATTTTCAAACCAAAAACCTTTTCTTTATATTTTGATCACTGAAATGCAGTATTACTTTGAAACAGTTTTTAACTCTTTTACAAAAAAAGGCTTTAAAAACAACAGAAATTTGTCAATTATATAATCTTTTCCTTTAATGTTTGTTTTTGTTTTTCGTTTGTTTTCTGTTGTTGTTTCTTTTTCCAAAAATGTGTTATTTTTGTCTTTTCATTTTCTTTTTTAATATCCTGTGATTGTGTATTCTCATTTACACATAATAATAAATTTTAAAAAAACACGTTCAAGATCCGCGTCACACTTAAAGGGACAGTTCACCTAAATATGAAAATTGACTCACTGTTTAATCTCCCTCAAGTGATTCCAACCCTTGATGAGTTTCTTTCCTCTGTTGAACACAAAAGAAGATATTTTCAAGAAAGCTGAAAACAATTTACTTCAATAGTAGGAAAAACAAATACTATAGAGCAGAGGTTCTCAAACGTTTTTCATCAAGTACCACCTGAGAAAAAAGTTGTCTTTGCAAGTACCACCATAATGAGTAGTATTGAAATACAGTAGTGTATTAGGTCCAGTAAAGCAGCTAAAGCTCTTTACAGTTCAAAAATGAGGCATATTAGTTCCTAATATTAAGAACATTTAAATTAAAATGTGCTTTTAAAAGTTAAAAATGGTAGTTTACAAAAAAAGAAAACACTCCATGTTTATCAGCACCTGCAAATGTTGCCTGGACCTCATAAATATATGTCATCATATTCATATATAAATCATTTTTGATAATTTATTTGAATATATGTAGCATGTACATATGACATATTTGATTCATCCACGCACCACTAGAAGGAAGCCCACGTACCACTAGTGGTACATGTCCCACAGTTTGAGAACCACTGCTATAGAGTAATTCTGCAGCATTTCAACAGAAGAAACTTAAATGGGTTTGAAACAAGTTAAGGGAAAATAAATGATGACAGAATTTGTATTTGTTTTCGTGTGAACTGTCCCTTTAAAATTAAAGTAAGGTTATATATTAACATATATTTTAATAATACAGAGGGGGACATGGTGGCTCAGTGGTTATCACTGTCGCCTCGCAGCAAGAATGTTGCTAGTTTGAGTCCCGGCATTTCTGTGTGAAGTTTGCATGTTCTCCCTGTGTTGGCGTGGGTTTCCTCTGGGTGGTCCGGTTTCACCCACAGTCCAAAGACATGCGCCATAGGTGAACTGAATAAACTAAACTGGCCGTAGTGTATGTGTGTGAAATAGTGTGTATGGATGTTTCCTAGTACTGGGTTGCAGCTGTGTAAAACACATGCTGGATAAGTTGATGGTTCATTCTGCTGTGGCGACCCCTGATGAATAAAGGGACTATACCAAAGAAAAATGAATGCATGAATGAATAATACAATACATCACAGGTGTAAAAGTCAGTTCCTGGAGGGCCGCAGCTCTGTACACTTTAGTTCCAACCCTATTTAAACACATCTGATCAAACTAAAGGAGTCCTTCAGGCTTGTTTGAAACCTACAGGTAAGTGTGTTAAAGCAGGGTTGGAACTAAACTGTGCAGAGCTGCGGCCCTCCAGGATCTGAATTTGACACCCTGTTATACATCTATGAGTAGCCTACTATATATCCAGTATTCTCCAATAGTATCTGGTTGCAGACGTCCACATGCAGTCTCATGCACTCAATAGAGTTAGTGACGTCACTGTGAGGGGTAGGGTTAGGGGCGGGCTTAGGTGTACACATTAAAAGCATTGCATGCGGTCTCTAACTGAATGCATTTTTAAATATTAATAGGTTCACTGCTTTTTTTTTTAAGAATAAACTTTATGCAATTACCCTTAGAGACATGCAAAACATTTATTCAGGAAAAGCTGAGACACCCG